>NC_056725.1:611942407-611973697 GCF_019279795.1 Protopterus annectens | reverse complement strand
TTTTTTGTTTTTTTTATGTAGGCTCCCCGTCCTGTACCCAATGTTCTTGTTTGTTCCTCCATTGGACTGAGAGCTCTGCAGCCCATTTGTCGTCCAGTGAAGTCAAGAGTTGGGTTTTAGGGAGTAGGCCATTCTACAGATCCTGTGGACTGTCCTATGTCGAATAACTCCAAGCAGCCTGCAAGCTTTGCTGTAGGGAGATGCATGCGAGCTTCTACTCGTATGCAACCTCCAGCCTAAACTGCACACTACATGCATTGTGGCCATGGCAGGCTATTCATGTTATTGGTGATATTCCTGCAATTGTTGCTAACACAGCAAGTCAAGCTGCCTCCCTCCCTGCCCAAGGATGGGCAAGCTGGTATCATAAGGTCACCAGCATTCTCCCCCATCTAGTCTCATCAGCTTGCTTTTCACAATTCAGACAGGTGAAGTTGGGACTTTATCCCTCTGTTACATGGGACCAGGTTTGGAATTGTGGTTTTCTTGAGATACATGCCAGAAACACGACCTGGGAGGTGGCTGTGCTCATGCATAGTACATTGCAAGGAACAGGACAACAAGGAGTGGTAGTATGTGTTACACTGTAACAATGCTAGTGACTGAACTTCATAGTGGTGGTGGGAATACATCACATCTGTGAGTGGCAGTGTAGGATTACTTTAGTTTTCTGACACACATTTTCTGCACTGAATTCTCTGTACCTTGTGTGTGTGTGTGTGCGTGTGTGTGTGTGAGAGAGAGAGACTGCTTTGTGTGCTTCATAAGCTGTTTCTAAGCTTTTCCAGCATGGTAATGGGTCAACAATAATTCAGCCTCATTTTCTCTTTTTTTCTGACACACACACACAAACGCACCACCACATAAATCAGATTTATACAAATAAATAAATAAAACAGTAAAACAAAATAAATAAAATTACAGTAGGAACATCCAGCTGGACTTTGACATTGCCAGCAAGAGGGATCCAGTCATAAATATTTACACTAAACAAGATAAAGCTAATTTAAACAAATCGTTAAACAATAAAATGAATATATTTGAATGTAACTCTTTACTGCAAAGATACCAACACAACTTTACACTGATTGTTTGTTCTACAGCAGGAAACATCACAATACAGTCATGTAAAACAAATTTCAACAGACAATTTGCACACACAAGTATTACATCTCTTTGAAGTGAGTAGGAAACAGTAGTGTCTTTCGGCATTTCCCGGTTAGGGGTCGCCACAGCGGAACTCCGGTCCGCTAATGATTGGCAGTAGATTTTTACGTGCTGGCTTGCCAGGCCTAACGCACAACCTTCAACGAAGGATTGCCCATTCATGCATGTCGCCACACAGAAAATGCTCTAACTGAGAATCGAATGGGCAATGTCTAACTGTGAGGCGACAACGCTACCACAGCACCACCACCGCAGTCTAATAAAAAGAAATGGGGAAACTTTTAACTACTATTGCTCTATTAAGAGTGTGTTGAAGTTACATAAGATGCCATACAATCTGTAAAGTCTTTTTAGGGAAATATACACACACACACACACACACACACACACACACACACTTAGTTACTGTAACCTCAATTCTGTTTTGATATTTATTGCATCACACTAGGGGTTTTCATATCACTATTACTATGTAGTATTGGTATAATTTCCCTATTTACCATACTGGTGAACACTCATGCACACACCTGCACACTTATGTATTAGTCGTTTACTTCATCCACTGTTTTCTGTATTTTTCAACTAGTTTTCATTGTATAAACATTGTTTTGGGGCTGTAAACATGAAAAATGTCATGAGTTTTTTTTTTTTTTTTTTTTTTTTTTTTTTTTTTTGGCAAAGCACTGACTTTGTTTTTCTGATCTGTTAATAACTTAGTTTTATACATGGATGAATATTTACTAGATATTATTAGACAGATACATTTTTGTTCTTGTCACAGACCTGATGAAGGCTTTATTGCATTAGTTAGCTGAAAGCGATTTTAGTTAAAACTGTTTTTTGTATATGTTACGTTCTTAATACCAGATCTTGGAATGTGGGTTGCGAATAGATAGGTAGTGTTTTGCTTAACTAGGATTTAAAACTCAAAAAGCCAAATGCAGTGCTGCTATCAGTTGAGGCAGGAGACTCACGTAAACATAAAAGAGAGCAATCCAAATCCAAGTGTGTGACCCTCCAGTGGCAATGAAACGAAAAGCAGAGATTCAAATGAACTTCAAATAAGATGCATTCATAAAAAATAATAAAGTTTATTCCAATGAGTGAGCGCTTTCGCCAAAGGCTTCTTCAGACTCTTAAAACAATGAATAAAACTGTTTGAATCATTTTTAAACCATCCTTAAGCTTTATTGACATTACAAATTGATATGTCACATGTTATCTTGTCTTAAAGGAACAGATACTCAAAAGTTAACATAGTTAAATGCAACAATATTTAGAAGGAATACTCCATCCAAATATACAATTAATGATCAGAATGTACATGCAAATAAGTAAAATTTATATGCATATACCCTGATACATTCTAAAAATAAAAGGAGCATTGTGCTTGGTCCTATATCATTCTACAATCATTAAAAACTGTTGCTACATTCATTAAAAACCCTGAACATTCTCTCTCCTCATAGTGTTAAAACATTAAAATCCATAGATAAACAGCAAGTTTTATCGCTTTCCATATCTAGCATCTCTACTAAGATAGTGGTGTGTCGAATGCAACTTTGCATATATCAGGTTAAAAACTAATATAGCGAGAACTCTGTACTAAAAATGTAAGCTTACTCTTTACCACAAAACAACATAGCGAATATAATGTATTTCGCGATGTGCTCATCAAGGAGTCAGACCTCATCATATCGGTGAAAGGCTGTTGTCCAAGATTAAAAATTCCACAAATAGGAACCTCTTAGATTCCACGTAAAACAAACTGTTTACAAGTTGTAAAGTGCCGTGTGCTGTAGGAACTCTGAATGCAATTGAGTACAACCTAACTTCATGCTTATGGTAACTCAACGTGGTAAGCACGTTCTAAGCATCTAAGTACTGAACAACAGAAACAATGTTTAAATTTCTAAGAAAAAGGTGAGCCTATATTGGCTGTCCTGTGCCTAAAATAGACAGTATTTGTAAGCACGCTTATGCCCTAGGAGCATATATTGATCACAAAGTGTCACTATTTAAAACAATGAAACGTGTACATATTAATGAGTACACTTATTAAAGTGTTCTGAACATGGCAGAGATGGCATTAACTAATACAAAATAAAGAGATAAAAACAGATAAATAGTGGAATGCTAGTAACACATAAAAATTGACATAATAAAGCTTGAAATTAGCACAAAGCACACATATAATAATACCTAAGTATAAAGCTCCATAGATGATAGGGTCCCTAACTAGTAAAAAGCAACTACTTCCATGTACATAGTTGGTGCTAAATATAACAACATTCTAAGTTAAAAGGGTCAAATGAAAATGTGAAGAGATAAACAATCCAACAATACTAAGCCTGTACCTAATGATAAAACAAAACTATCTATTGATGTATGGGTACCTAGCTCAGTCAAAATAAATTCCAGTTACAGTGAACAAATATAGACGATATGCATGCTTGTATATACATGTGTATATATGCATGTGTAAACTATGCCCAATAACCACTAATATATTGAGGTGGTGAAAGGAGGATGAAAAACATACTAGTATGTGAGGTGGGCTCAGAAGTAAGGCTAAAACAAGAAAGTTTAACATATCCAAAGGTCCATCAGTTCCTGGGATTTGATACTAAGAACACATCTACTTGTGGCTATAAAGCTCAGAACATTAATACTATGAAAATAATTATATTCAGTCTACAAGGACTGATTCTTACACTGATTTACTATAAGAGTGACATCAATACGTAGTTTTAAAATTACCTTACTACTCTATTTAGGTAATAGTAGGTTAAGTCATCTTCGTAGTCTTCTACTTCTTAAAAATGGTTTGAGTTGCACTTTATCATTAAGCCCTGGTGACCTATCAGACCTTAGTCTGATAATCCAACGTGTCTCCTGTTCTAAGGTTTTGTTGATTAGATCACCACCTCTAAAACCCACGCTGACTTGTTCAATAACACAAAATTTTTGAGCATCCTGTTACGCTACGCACATATAACTTCAGAACTAACACGAACTGTGAAAGTAAGAATGTGGTATACATGGCCACCTGTATAACCTGCAAAAGCTATTACATTGGCAAAACCAATAGATCACTTAAGGAAAGAGTTAGGGAACATATTTACCACATTAGGATAGGTACTGAGACCAATGCCCTGGCTAGACACAATACAACAGCAGGCACCAATCATAATTTTAAATTTTGTGTTATTGAACAAGTCAGCGTGGGTTTTAGAGGTGGTGATCTAATCAACAAAACCTTAGAACAGGAGACACGTTGGATTATCAGACTAAGGTCTGATAGGTCACCAGGGCTTAATGATAAAGTGCAACTCAAACCATTTTAAGAAGTAGAAGACTACTAAGTTGACTTAACCTACTATTACCTAAATAGAGTAGTAAGGTAATTTTAAAACTACGATTGATGTCACTCTTATAGTAAATCAGTGTAAGAATCAGTCCTTGTAGACTGAATATAATTATTTTCATAGTATTAATGTTCTGAGCTTTATAGCCACAAGTAGATGTGTTCTTAGTATCAAATCCCAGGAACTGATGGACCTTTGGATATGTTCGGCTTTCTTGTTTTAGCCTTACTTCTGAGCCCACACCTCACATACTAGTATGTTTTTCATCCCCTCCTTTCACCACCTCAATATATTAGTGGTTATTGGGCATAGTTTACACATGCATATATACACATGTATATACAAGCATGCATATACGTCTATATATTTGTTCACTGTAACTGGAATTTATTTTGCGACTGAGCTAGGTACCCCATACATCAATAGATAGTTTTGTTTTATCATTAGGTACAGGCTTAGTATTGTTGCGGATTGTTTATCTCTTCACATTTTTCATTTGACCCTTTTTAACTTAGAATGTTGTTATATTTAGCACCAACTATGTACATGGAAGTAGTTGCTTTTTTACTAGTTAGGGACCCTATCATCTATGGAGCTTTATACTTAGGTATTATTATATGTGTGCTTTGTGCTAATTTCAAGCTTTATTATGTCAATTTTTATGTGTTACGCCTAGCATTCCACTATTTATCTGTTTTTATCTCTTTATTTTGTATTAGTTAATGCCATCTCTGCCATGTTCAGCTTAACACTTTAATAAGTGTACTCATTAATATGTACACGTTTCATTGTTTTAAATAGTGACACTTTGTGATCAATATATGCTCCTAGGGCATAAGCGTGCTTACAAATACTGTCTATTTTAGGCACAGGACAGCACGAATATAGGCTCACCTTTTTTCTTAGAAATTTAAACATTGTTTCTGTTGTTCAGTACTTAGATGCTTAGAACGTGCTTACCGCACGTTGAGTTACCATAGCGCATGAAGTTAGGTTGTACTCAATTGCATTCAGAGTTCCTACAGCACACGGCACTTTACAACTTGTAAACAGTTTGTTTTACGTGGAATCTAAGAGGTTCCTATTTGTGGAATTTTTTAATCTTGGACAACAGCCTTTCACCGATATGATGAGGTCTGACTCCTTGATGAGGCACATCGCGAAATACATTATATTCGCTATGTTGTTTTGTGGTAAAGGTACGCTTACATTTTTAGTACAGAGTTCTCGCTATATTAGTTTTTTAACCTGATATATGCAAAGTTGCATTCGACACACCACTATCTTAGTAGAGATGCTAGATATGGAAACGCGATAAAACTTGCTGTTTATCTATGGATTTTAATGTTTTTAACACTATGAGGAGAGAGAATGTTCAGGGTTTTTAATGAATGTAGCAACAGTTTTTTAATGATTGTAGAATGATATAGGACCAAGCACAATGCTCCTTTTATTTTTTAGAATGTATCAGGGTATATGCATATAAATTTTTACTTATTTGCATGTACATTCTGATCATTAATTGTATATTTGGATGGAAGTATTCCTTCTAAATATTGTTGCATTTAACTATGTTAACTTTTTTGAGTATCTGTTCCTTTAAGACAAGATAACATGTGACATATCAATTTGTAATGTCCAATAGGAAGCTTAAGGATGGTTTAAAAATGATTCAAACAGTTTTATTCATTGTTTTAAGAGTCTGAAGAAGCCTTTGGCGAAAGCGCTCACTCATTGGAATAAACTTTATTATTTTTTATGAATGCATCTTATTTGAAGTTCATTTGAATCTCTGCTTTTCGTTTCATTGCCACTGGAGGGTCACACACTTGGATTTGGATTAACTAGGATTTAGTTTGATCTAATCAGTAGTAGTGTGTGGGGGTGGGTACTTGTCATTTTAAAGTGCACTTTTACGACCCGGTTTATATTGTTTGCCATGAATGGGTTAGTTTAAAGTTAAACGATTCATATATTTTCCGCACCTACTTCTAAGTATATAAAGGTGATATATGTTGTTAAAATATTTCTGATTTTGTGTTATTGAGGATCACTTGTCCGTGACAAATAAAGGCTTGTTGCTTTGGAACACAACCTGGGTTTCATGAGTTTTGGAAATTATTGTGACTGAGCTCATCACAGAAGTCTTAAGACCACTATAGTTTCTCTGCTTTTTATTTTTTCCTCAACTCTCGTGGTGGTGAAGTTGGAACTAGACAGCTTCCTGTGCTTGTTCATTTTTTTAGTATTCTTAACATGATGGGATCCCCTGCCACACGCGCAGCCTGACATCCAGCCAGTATATCAAAGCCTTTAGGATGCTAATGATGCTCTGTATGTCACACGTATGCTCAACGCGCAAGGCATAAAGGTGATGTCTGGACATATCATCCTCAGAACTTCTTTGCTGCCAGTCCAAATGCCATCATTGATCTGATCTCTAGAATCATTGCTGGTTTACCTAGCTGTTTAGATAAGTGCCCCATTGGGGTTTTTTGCTTATCTTTTTTGCTTTTGCATTAGTGTTGTTCTGGGGTTTCATGTCACCCAGAAAGGGTAAAGGGCAGTGTGGGAGACAGATTTCCCATAAAGACCGTCACAAGCAGTGCTTGTTTTGTTTAGGTGCTTCTCACACCTTACGTCCTGCTCTGTTTGTCAGGTTTTTGTTCCAAAGACCGTATGCAGTCACCTTTCATCCCCTGCTGTCTAGTTTGAAAACCACAGTCTAAAGCTTTTAGTGAAAGACACTATGGAAGGTACTTCCCAGCCTGAGGGAAGAAGACCAAAAAAGTCAGGAAGGTCAGATTCCTTGGCTGTGCCTTTTCTACCGGATGTCTCTCTCTAGGCTGGTTAAAGCCTGGAGGTTTGTCCTGTTCCTGGGTTGGATTCCTCTGCCGCGACCGGTTTGGAGGCTGGCATGGATCCGGCTTCTTGCACATCCTTGGAGGCCTTGCAGACCTCTGTTTAGGATGTTCAGGGGGAATTGCAGCTGATTATCACTGCAGAGCCTAGGGGGGGTTCCTCACATACTGGTAAGGTAGGAAGTCCTGACTACGATTATTGAATGTAGGCAGATGTCGGAGCCTTCTACGTTTCATAAGGCAGATGTACCTTTAAAAAAAGCAAAAGACAAAAATCTATTTCTTCTGCTCCTAAAAAAACTGACTTGCACAATTTTACGGAGGGGTTGTTGAATGCTGTTATGGCCTTGAAGTCTCCTCAGGGAGACTCTGTCCTGGCTTCTCTTGATCATCTTCCCCTTTCAAGAGATCTAGGGATCAGGATTATTCTGAGGAAGAAGAGGATTTTGACGAGGAATCCCTGGACTGTTCTACCCAGATTCCTTCTCCTTTGGATTATGGCTCTTAGGCAGAGCAATCTGCTAGTTCTGAATTTCCTTTTGAGGAGACTTTTTTTGGGAATACCATTGCCAGAATGATGGAATTCTTTAAATGGGATTGTTCCCAAGTATCTGAAGTGCAGAGGAGATGTTATGAACTCCTTCAAATGGAGTCTCCTAGACCCTCTGCTGTTCCTTCTGTTTTGGCTGCTTTATTGGATGCCTTTTCTTCTGTATCTCAGGACCTACTCCTGAAAAAAACAGATTGGTTTTGTAAAGTGCCTGATGACTGCAAATTCCTTTATAAGTGTCAAACTGCTTGTCAAACCTAGAGCTGCTGGACATGCTCCACTTAAAGGAATCCCAGTCCATCCGAGCTACACGCTCTAGGGACCTAAACCTTACCACAATAAACAGAACATGCTGGAGGGATAGATTCCTGTTCCAGAGACTTCCCATACTCTGGAACAGACTACCTATCTATGTCAAACAAAGCTCCTCATTAGCACTCTTCAAGAAAAATCTTGATGATTGGATGGGAGATAGGAAATTCACCCCGGGGGGTTCACTTCTGTGGCTCTGCTCGACAGGGGCACAAGAAAATAATTTTCTTGGGTGGCGAAAGCCAGGGTACATTTTTGGCTAGGCTTATATAGGCCCTAGGGCCAATAGCCTAGTACCCTCCTATGTACCTATGAACCTATTATCAGACTCCTATGACTAGATGTGTTTTGGCTGTCCTTTCTCAGGCTTGCCAGGTTATTTCTGACCTTCTTGATTCTGAGGGAAAGATTTCTGCCTCGTCTCTGATAGGAGCTTCTTCCCAGGTAGCTCGCCATTCCATTAAATGTAGTTATGCTGCAGCAGATGCTTCTTCTAGTGCTGCTGCTTCTGACTGTGAGTTGAGAGAGAGATTCCTAGCTATGGCTTCAGCCTCTACCTGATGATATTAAGGCTAAGTTGATTGATGCTTCTGTGGACAACAAATGTTTGTTTGGTGCTGCTGAAGCTGAATTGTTCAAGTTCCTGCAGGAGAAAGGAAAGTAGTTACAGGACCTGAAACATTTTTGTTTCCCCAAACTTCCAGAGAAACTATCCCAGTAAACTGATCTTTGTTGGACGGCAGTCTTGTCCTCCTCCTAAAGGCAAGAAGGGTGGTAGGAGGGTTCCTACAGCTAAGTCTACACTGACCCGTACTGCTCAGAAGCCTTCCTTTCCTGATTAAACCAGGTGCTGTCTGCCTACCCAATTGTCCCCAGCCACATTCCCCTATCACATAGTCTTTCACTCTCTCTTTCCGTTTGGTTAAGCATAACCCAAGATTCCTGGGTTCTTTCTATTAATTGTCAAGGTTATTTCATAATTTGGAAATGTCTTCCCCCATTCATGGGCATTCCTCAGCCACCTCAAGACCAGTTGACCTCTTTTCCAGAGGTGCTTCAGGGACTTTTGATTCAGGGAACTATTCAAGAGGTTCCAGCGGCTCAAAGGGGTTAGAGGTTTTATTCCAAAATGTTTTTGGTCCCCAGGAAGGAGGGCACTTGGAGACCTATTCTGGATCTTTCTCACCTGAATGCATTCCTGAAGGTTCCTTTCTTTCAAATGTTATCCCTTCAGACTTTGTTCCCTCTACTGCTTCATCAGGCTTTCATGGTTTATCTGGAACTTAAGGATGCCTACTTCATATCCCTATTTGTCCCCTTTTCAGGAAGTTTTTGCATTTCTCTGTTGCTTCCTGGCATTTTCACTTCTGTGATTTGCACTTTAGCCTCTCTACTGCCCCAAGGCCCTACCTAAAGATCAAAGACCTCCGAAGCTCAAACCTGCTGCACACACTGCAGACTCAACAGAATTCACTACACATAATACACACAACTGCGTCTTGGCCAGTAAGCCCCTAAGGCAAAACATCTCAAAAACAAACGTCTTGGTCATAGGCGATTCCATAGTGAGAGAGACAGCCCTTACCAGGCTAGACAAGGAGAAGGTCATAGTCAGGTACCGGGACCCATCGGATCACACACACACACACACACACACACACACATATACATGCACACACACACGCACATATACATACACACACACACACACACACATATACACACACACACACACACACACACACACACACACACACACACACACACACACACACACACACACACATACACACATATACACACATACACACACACATACACGTCTCTCAACAACAAGTACCGTTGTGACTCTGTTGTAGTCCATGTTGGAGTGAATGACCTGAGACGTACCTCACTGAACTTATGAAGAAAGACATGACTGAGCTTTCAGTTTGTGTGTCCCTGGCAGATATGACCCTAGCCCTAAACAGCATTCTACCTTCATCCAGGATGATGCCTTAATATAAACAAAAAATGATCGACTTCAGCAATTGGCTTAGCTTCTGGTGTCAATCCAGGGGGATCCAGTGTCTGTCAGCCTGGGAAGATATGGTTGATAGACCATGCTGCTTTGCCAGAGATGATCTTCACCTGTCGCCTCTTGGCTTTCAGTTACTGAAAAAGGTACTTGCCTCCCCATAGTGACTTTTTTAGGCAATGTCATAACCACAAAATTCCCAGTGTAAAAAAAATCCACTAGAGACAAACTCAAGGTTATGCTGCTTAATGCTAGTTGTCTGAATCACAAGCTGCACTCACTGGAAGCACTCCTTACCTTAGAAGATGCCGATGTCTGTGCAGTCACGGAGACATGGTTCAAGGCCGCAGAGAGCACCCCGGCCATGCAAGGCTACAATGCCTTCCACACATTCAGACCTCAAAAATAGTGTGAAAGAACCAAAGGCGGACGTGTATCCATCTTCGTTAAAGGCAAGTACACCTCAAGACTGGTCAAACAGTATGACTCCCTTGAGCTACTCCAAGTCTAACTAACTGTGGGTAAACCTCCCTTCCATATCCTTGTTAGCAACAGGTCCCCCATCATGAACCACAAGAACCACTCTGCCTACCTAGACCTACTTGAGTCACTCACTATACAACCAAACACCTTGGTCATGGGTGATTTCAATTATCGTTCCATCGACTGGGAGTCGTATACGAGCACAAACATGCTTGCCCTAAGGTTCCTGGATTTTGTTAATACAAATGCTGTAGAACAGGTAGTCTGCACCCCCACAAGAGGCTTAAATGTCCTAGACTTACAACCGATCAACATAGGGGATCTTTGCACTACCCCGTGTGTTGTCCACCGGTAATGTCTGATCATGAATCTGTCTCATTTGCAGTAACGATCATACCTGACCGCCCCCCCAATAGCAAAAAGGATGAAAAATTTCTCTAAAGCAAACTATAGCCTCCTTAAGCGACATAAATAGTTTCAAACCCCCTACTACCACTGTCAACAATTACTCCTATACAGAGATGTACTCAAATGCCCTATATATAGTAATGTATAGACTCTGCTGTACCTGAACAAATCAAAACAAGATTTTCACAAAAAGCAAGCCACCCAGGTGGACATCAAGCATAAATACAGTGGCTATAAAAAGTGTACACACCCCTGTTAAAATGCCAGTTTTTTGTGATATAAAAAAAAAAAATGAGATAACAATAAATCATTTCAAAACATTGCCCACCTTTAATATGACCTATAACCTGTACAATTCAATTGAAAAAATATCTGTTAGGGCAAAAAATATAAAAAAAAAAAAAAAATGTACAATAAGCTGGTTGCATAAGTGTGCACACCCTTAAACTAATACTTTGTTGAAGCACCTTTTGATTTAATTACAGCATTCAGCCTCCTTGGGTAGGAGTCTATCAGCATTACACATCTTGACTTGGCAATATTCACCCACTCTTCCTTACAAAAAAGCTCCAAATTTGTCAGATTGCAAGGGCATCTCTTGTGCACAGCCCTCCTGTCACCCCACAGGACTGTGGCTTACCAAGTTCACTGATGACTGCAAACTGGGTGCAATCACGGTGTCCCCATCCGATGTTGACATACTACAAAAAGGGCTTAGACAGACAAATGATTGGTGCCAAAACCACGGACTTAAACTAAATGCAAAAAAATGCGTTTTCCTCCTTTTTGGCAAAGGGTAAGTCCCTAGAACTTACCCTTAGCTTAAACCCTGTGGTGAGAGATTTGGAAACACAGGTTGATAGCAACCTTAACTTCAATCACCATGTGTCCACAGTGCTAGGGAAGGCCTTCTATGTTGCGCATCTCAGAAGTAAGGGCATTGCATCCAGATCTAAAGATGTTATAACTCCCCTGTGCTCATCCCTCATCAGACCATTAATAGAGTTCAGTGCTTCCTTCTGTAGGTACCTTATCAGACATCTGCAGCAGCTGGAGAGACCCCAGAGATTTCTCAACAAGAAAATTCACGGCCTTCAACACATGACCTACATGGATAGACTGAAGGCCCTGTCACTGTACTCTGTATCTTATAGGCTGCTGAGAGTAGACTTGTGCCTGGCCTACAGAGCAGTCTCTGACCCTGCCCTAATGGAAATGCACATCTGCAAGTCAAATGGGACACCATTCACTTGCTCTAGGGAGCTTAACCTAGCCTGCGACATTAACATGACATTTATTTAGTTACATTTGTTTACCGGGAAAGTCTCACTGGGCAGAAGCCTATTTTCAGTGAAGGCCCAAGGAGAAAAGCTCTGCAGAAATATAAGCAGTATACAATAATTAGATAGTGCAATAGTACAGAGTATAATAGTATAGAGAGATTAAACTGATCAGTCACAGCATGAAGTTATGGGAAAAAGTAGTGGAAGCTAGGTTAAGAAGGGAGGTGATTATTAGTGATCAGCAGTATGGTTTCATGTCAGGAAAGAACACTACAGATGCGATGTTTGCTCTGAGAGTGTTGACGGAGCACTACAGAGAAGGTCAGAAGGAGTTGCATTGTGTCTTTGTGGATTTAGAGAAAGCATATGACAGGGTGCCTGGAGAGGAGTTGTGGTATTGTATGAGGAAGTCAGGTGTGTCAGAGAAGTATGTAAGAGTGGTACAGGATATGTACAAGGGTAGTGTGACAGTGGTGAGGTCTACGGTGGGAGTGACGGATGCATTTAAGGTGGAAGTGGGATTACATCAAGGATTAGCTCTGAGCCCTTTCTTATTTGCAGTGGTGATGGACAGGTTGACAGACTAGCTCAGACATGAGTCCCCGTGGACTATGATGTTTGCAGATGACATTGTGATCTGTAGTGAGAGTAGGGAACAGGTGGATGAGACCCTGGAGAGATGGAGATATGCTCTAGAGAGAAGAGGAATGAAGGTCAGCAAGACTAAGACAGAATATATGTGTGTGAATGAGAGGGAGGATAGAGCAATGGTGAGGATGCAGGGACTAGAGTTGGCGAAGGTGGATGAGTTTAAGTACTTATGATCAACAGTTCAGAGTAATGGTGAGTGTGGAAGAGAGGTCAAGAAGAGAGTACAGGCATGATGGAGTTGATGTAGAAGAGTGTCAGGAGTGATTTGTGACAGTCGAGTACCAGTAAGAGTGAAAGGGAAGGTCTGCAAGAGGGTAGTGAGACCAGCTATGTTAAATGGGTTGGAGACAGTGGCATTGACAAAAAGGCAGGAGTCCGAGCTTGACGTGGCAGAGTTGAAGATGTTAAGAATTGCACTGGGTGTGACGAGGATGGACAGGATTAGGAATAAGTATATTGGAGGGTCAGCCCAGGTTGGAAGGTTTGGAGACAAAGCCAGAGAGGCAAGATTATGTTGGTTTGGACATGTGCTGAAGAGGGATGCAGAGTATATTGGGAAAAAGATGCTAAGTATGAAGCTGCCAGGTAACAGGAAAAGTGGAAGGCCTAAGATAAGGTTTATGGATGTGGTGAGAGAGGACATGCAGGTGGTTGGTGTGACAGAGCAAGATGCAGAGGACAGGAAGAAATGGAAACAATTGATCTGCTGTGGCGACCCCTAACGGGAGCAGCCGAAAGAACAAAAAGAAAGATAGTACAATAGTATACATACATATGTCTCCCAGAGATTGCCACTCCTCTGGAACAAACTCCCAGTTCACATAAAACAGACCTCCTCAATGACCCTATTAAAGGGCAACTTAGATAAGTGGATGGGAGACCGTAAATTTACCCCGGGGGTGTCACCTGTTTCCCACTTTGATAAGGGCACTCAGTGCTGATCATAGCTTCACACTGCAAATATAGACCATACAACCTGGTCAGTAAGGGAACAAGGGTATAACATGGCTAGCCTTATGAATCCGACAATAAGCTAATCACCCTTGATGTCCACATCCCGCCCCCACCCCCCCAATAAGGAAACCACAGTAAAAAAATTCTCCAAAGCCAACTTCATGCTTCTTAAGACAGAAGTGGTGAACTTCATGACACCCATGCAGATGGACAATACAGTTGCAACTGCTGAATCCTACACAAATGCACTCTATAAGCACTTACACGAGTGCATGGATCGTGCTATCCCAAACAGAACCAATATGCTATCCTCCAAAAAAAGGAAGCCAATCTGGTGGTCCCCTGCCATAAACAAACTGTACAACAGAAGGAAGAAACTGTTGCAAAAGAGAGTAAAATCTCATGAGTGGAGGAGCTCCCTGGTCAGCCTCAGTAAGAAGCTGAGATCTCTTATAAGATCCTCCAAAGCTAGCTACGAAAACAAAATCACCACTAATTCCAAGGACAACTACAAAGCATTCTATAGCTATGTCAAGAATCTCGATGGCAACACCCAGATCTGCTCTGAGTTACAGCACAAAGGCAAGAAAATTACAGAACCAACTGATATTGCCAACATCCTGGCAGATAGTTTCAGTGCTAACTTTACCCCCTTCTCACCCCCCTAAAGGGACCATATCTATACAGGAAGAATGCAGAGTCCCTGTAATCACAACTACGCAGGTAAGAGCTGCACTCTCTAAAGCCAAAAGCACAGCATCAATGGGACCGGACAACATCCCAGGCTGCGTTTTACACAAACTTCAGAACAAACTGGCTCCCCACTTAAGCACCATGTTCAGTAATAGCCTCAAATCAGCCTTTGTGCCCACTGAATGGCACACAGCAACAGTTATCCCACTCCACAAAGGGGGAGCCACCACTGATCCCAGGAACTATCGACCTATTAGCCTGACGAGCCTGGTCTGCAAGGCCATGGAATGTATCATCATGGAACTCATAAACAAAGACATTGGTAACCTCCAAACTCTGGATCCCACCCAGTTTGGGTTTGTGAAAGGCAGATCATGCCTCCTGAACCTGATTGACTTCTTTGAGACAGTCACCAAAGCCGTAGATGAGGGTAAGGTGGTTCACACAGCCTATCTTGACCTCGCCAAGGCTTTCAACACCATCCCCCATTCTGGAATTATAGCTAAACTCACTAAACTAGGTATAAATCCCTACATCATAAGATGGGTTGCCAACTGGCTCATTGACAGAATCAACATTGTAAAAGTTGCAAACTCCAAATCTGACCTCAAAGCAGTGACAAGTGGAGTACCACAGGGTTCCATCCTGGGACCTCTCCTGTTTGGTATCTACTTCTCTGAAGTACAGGCCAACACAGAAGGCCTCTAGCTAATGAAGTTCGCAGATGACTGCAAACTAGAAGCCATAGTCAAGTCCCCAAATGATCTGGACATCCTACAGAAAGTAAACCACCAACAACCAGCAAAAAACGATAGTGAACACGCAGTAATGAAGAAATAATGATTATTTATTTATAATTCCTTCAAATCCAGACTGGTTTCGGCTATTCAGTCTTTATCAATGAATACAATAAAGTTTTTTTGAATGAAATAAAGCAGCCTGCATTTATACTAGTCTCTGATTACCTGGAAGCAATATTACAGCACCACCCAGTGGCTGGAGTAACAAAGTGCATGTTCCATTCTTGATTAAAGCATATGACCAGTGACACAAAAATGCCAGAGGTGTAGATATTAAGTCATATTTTTAAAGATAAAAATCAAAGCTCTGGAAGTAAGCCATTATATGACATACATATTACAAGGTAATAGACCAATACCATAGTCACTATTTGTGAATACATATCATAGTGTAAAAAAGCAGAAAATATATACCACTAATATATATATATATTTTGAAGGGTGATAACCACAAGTTCAAAAGAACTGAATAATAATGAACCAAGTACTGATCATGTAATATATTACAAAATAAGGCAAAAAGAGTATAGTGGCCTCATTCTCAGCTATATTATAGATTATAATAAATTGAAATAATATGCTTGTAGATAATACAAGTTCAACATTGTAATTGTACAATACTCAATGTTTAACGCCAACATACCAGATACGAATACCAAACCATACATATACATATTCGTATCCTGAACAATTTTTTATCATGCTTTGTAGAGTATAATATGAGCGTTGGTAGGCCTAACCACCATTGAATGGTTCTTACTAATTCTTGATCTATATGAATGTTTGTTGTTGTAACCATGATAATGAAATCCTCCAGTGTTCAGTGAAACTCACAGATGGTCATTCAGACCTGGGGGGAATAAACATCCAAGGTTGGTTATCCAATATTGTTCCTTGTGGTTTAAAATGGTGTGCCAACCCTGTTGGTTGTTCCTATCTCCCTGAATTTTGTCAATGATCATGAACATACACTGGGCATTGGGATGTTGTATTGTGTGTCTGTATAAAGCATTTGTTTCTTTTTTGTTCCTCATGTCACTACGATGTTCTGTCATCCTTATTCTCAGAGACCTAGATGTTTGAACAACATAAAAAGCTTTACATTGGCAGGTAGCTGAGTAAATAACCCATGTACTGCTGCAATTACCAAACACCCTGGTTTTAAATACCCGATTGGTGTTGGCACTGGTGAATTCTTTTAGTGTACTAACTTGTAAACAGGAGCAGCAGTGACCACATGGAAAAGTACCAATTAGTTTATCACCACTGATAGTGGTCTGATGATATATCGCACCTCCCCTTCTCTGTTTTGTAATGTGAAAATAGCCCTCCCAAATTCTTGCCTCTTCTGTATGACATTTGACATTGAGGGCCTAGTATTGACCTTAAAGTGTCATTAGCCAAAAGAATTTTCCATTTGCAATTAAGTATATCCCTGACAATAGGTTGGTTCCTGCCATATGTGGTGACAAATCTCAAGATAGAATCCTGATGAGCATGCTCTGATTTTTTGTATTGTAACAATGTTCTCCTGTCTATGGTTTTGCTCCATGAACTAGCTTGATATATATCTATGTCTCTATATCCTCTGTCCTGAAATCTATTGTATAAATCAAGTCTGGCATGTTCAAATTCATCATGAGATGAACAAATGCGTCTGATGCGCATGAATTGAGACTACAGAAGGGCCTCGCTGAGACAGATGCCTGGTGTCAGAGCCATGGCCTCAAGCTCAGTGCCAAAAAGTGCAGTGTCATCCCCTTTGGTAAAAACTCTGTACCCATGAACTGCCACATAGGCAGCAATCTGCTTAACACCGAATGCGTGATAAGAGACCTTGGGACCCAGGTGGACAGTAGTCTCTCCTTTGATAGTCACATCGCCACAGTAGTCAGGAAGTCCTTCTATGTGGCACACCTCATCATAAAAGGGTTCTCATCCAGGAAAAAAGAGGTCATTGTTCCCCTCTACTTGACACTCATTAGACCCAATATAGAGTACAACGCCCCTTTTGGAATGTACCTCACAAGACATCTGCAGCAGCTGGAAAGGCCACAGAAGTACCTCACAAAGAGGATTACTGGCCTCAAACAAATGCCCTACACTGACTGCCTCAAAAAACTCCAGCTTTACTCCGTAGCATATCGCCGACTCCGAGGTGATCTCTGCCTAACATATAAAGCTATGTCAAACCCAGAGCTGTTGGACATGCTACACCTAAAGAAATCCCAATCCCTCTGAGCTACACGCTCTAGGGACCCAAACCTTGTCACCAGAATAAACAGGACATGCTGGAGGGATAGATTCCTGTCTCAGAGACTTTGCATACTCTGGAACAAGCAACCCATCTATGTCAAGAAAAGTTCTTCATTAGCACTGTTCAAGAAAAATCTTGATGAGTGGATGGGAAATTGGAAATACACCCCAGGATCACTTCCGTGTCTCTGCTCGACAGTGGCACAGGTAAATAACTTTCTTGGGTGGCATAAGCCAGGGAACCTTGTTGGCTAGGCTTACATAGGCCCTTGGGCCGATAGACTAGTACCTACCTATGAACCTATAGTCAATAGCCTAGTAACCTCCTATGAAGAGTATTCGCCAAATGCCTAGCCTCTGTGGTTGATTTTTGCATGCTCAAAGGTATTCAGGTCTTTCCTTATTTAGACAACCTGCTTTTTCAAGCCTCTTCTCCAGTGATTCTTTTACAGTACCTTCAGTGGATCATCGCTGTGTTGCAAAGCCTAGGGTTCACTGTACATTTTCAAAAGTCCTTCCTGTCCCTATCACGGGATCATGTTTTTCTGGGATGCATGATCACACTGTTCCTATGCTAGCATCCCTGCCGCCTCCACAGGCTTTGACTCTGATTTCCTTTTTTCAGTTCCTTCTTCCTCTGTCCTTGATTTCAGCCAGGGAATTTCTGAGGCTTTGGCGTCCACCATCCCTATCCTTCCCTTTACCAGATTGCAGATGAGGAAACTTCAGTGGTATCTAAAGACAATTTAGCTTCAGCATTCTCACCATCTACAGTTTCCAAACCCTTTTCTTCCATGTCTCAAGTTGGAATTTCAGTGGTGGATTCACCAACTGACTTTGAATCCATGGCTTCCCTTTCAGTCCCTGCTTCCCTCTCAGGAGCTGTTCACAGATGCCTCAGACAGGGTTTGGGGGGCTTCCTTCAGAAACCTAAAGGTGCAAGGCCTTTGGTCTCCTCAGAAGCAGAAAGGAGCACATCAGTATCAAGGAGATGAGAGCTCTGCTGTTGGCCCTCACTTCTTTTCATCCTCTGTTTTCCCCAGGTTCCCCTAAAGATCTTTACAGACAACACCACAGTGATATGTGGTACATCATCAAACAAGGGCGGACAAGGCCCTATCTTATTTGCAGATTGGCACTCCAGGTATGGGAGTTAGTGATTTAGTACCAAGTCATACTTCAGGTGGTGTACAGTCCTTCAAGTCAGAATTTTGTGACAGACTCCTTGAGCAGGTTCATAACACAATCTCACAAGTGGACGCTTCACGGGGATGTGTTTCTGGACATTGTCCACCAGTGGGGTATTCCTCAAATAGATCTCTCTGCCTCCCCTCTGAACAGGCTGCTTCTACAATTTTGTGCCAGGACTCCATGTCTCTGGCTTACAAGGTTGATGCCCTATCCTTTTTTGTGGAAGGTGATGTTTCTTTATGCCTTCCCTCCCCTTCCTCTCATTCCAAAAGTCCTGTGCAAGATGAAACAAGATGATCCCAAAATCTTGCTGGTGACTCTCTTTTGGCTCAGACAATATTGGTTCCCTCTTCTTTTGCACTTAGCCAAGGGCAGTTATCGCAAGTTACCTCACAGGGTGGATCTTCTCTCACAAGGCACACAACTCATCCATCCACACCTGTCCAGAGGGCTGTTCCTCCTTTTTTTAGTTTTTCATTAGGGCAGATTGTCTCTTCGCACCAGTCCTTTAATTCCCAAGATGGTGAATAAATTGTCTCTTAATCAGTCTATTAATTTGCCCATTTTTTTTTGACAACTCAGATTTTATTTGGAGAAAACTAAAGCTTTTTGAAAATCTGATCACCTTTTTGTTTCTTTTTTCATTTCATCCTAGATCATTAGGTTTGACTGTTTCCAAGCAGAGTATTTCCTCCTGGATTTCTAAAGCCATTTCTTTTTGTTATTCTTATCATGGGAAGAGCCTTCCGTCTATGGTTAAGGCTCACTGTACTAGGGCTGTGGCTTCTTTTTTTTTCAAGGGTTTGGATACTAATTCTATTCTTGAGGCAGCTACCTGCTCTTCGGTACATACTTTTCCCAAGCACTATAAGTTGGATGTCATATCCAGGGCTAGAGCTGCTTTTGCTAGGGCCATTCTTCATGAGTTCCTGGAAGGTTCTACTGGCCCATCCTCCTCCCTTTCTTCTTCCTGAGCTTTTGCACTCTCTCCCATGTTAAGAATACTGCAACAGTGAAATGGAAGGACATAGCATAGTTGTCTAAAATCTTACCATAACAGTGGATGTCCTTCTCTTCACTGTTGCAGTATTCACTCTCTCCCTCCTCCCCCTGGTCTTTTGTCCCTCTGGATGTGTAGGTTACCCTCTGGTATCTTAGGGCTGGTGTTCCTCCTGGGACTCTCAGTTCTGAGGATGATGCATCCGGACATCAAATTTATGCCCTATGCCTTGCATGGGGAGCATGCGTGTGACTTATGACATATCGTTAGCAACCTAAAGGCTTTGGTATACTGGCTGGATGTCAGGGATCCCTTGGCAGGGGATTCCTCTTGTGAAGAAAACCTTTATGGTAAGATTACACACAACTGTACTTTCTACATGGAACATAAATATATGACAGTGTAATCCTTCCCGGCAGTAACCTCTTACTACCACAAGTCTGTAGTTCTTATCATTTGTTTCTCTTCTGTCACTATTGGAAGCCATCAGCAGTCAGTATTATGACTCTCCTTTTCCCTTGTCCCTGATATTCAGCTGAATGTCCTGTCTTTATTTCTTAAATTCACATTTCTATCCAAATGTGTCTCCTGCAACATTATTTGCAACCTGCACTTCTTAATATAATTCAGTAGTCTATATTTTGTGTATATCTATAAGGCTATTTACATTCCATGACAATAAGGACAGAGCTGCCATTATGATAGAAAGCTGTTGCTTCCAACTTTTGTACATAACAGCTGTTTTGAATTAATATTTTCAGCCGCTAGTTTGCATGCACGTATTGTTTGGCAGACTGGTCTCGTATGCATTTGCTTCTGCTCTTCTCTGTTTGAACCATGTTGCATTTTAATTCTTTTTGCATTAATTAAAACACGCAAAAAAAAAAAACAAGTATATTTTCACAGCCACAGCCTACACATCCCTCTTTTAACTTGCAACAAAACACACGCACAACTGTATACATTTTCAAAAAGTTTACCATTCCAGATAGGTGCAGTTGTCCATATTGATGGCTGCACTCAGAGATTTTACATATTCAAAAATCAAGGTTACCATGCTAAAGCCCATGTTAGAGTTTATATTCCAATTTACACTGATTACTGCCTGCTTTTTTTTCTTATCTTTATTCCCTTCCCAGATGTGGAAACAACTTGCATGCATTTAGTAAACATGAACTTTTAGCTTTAAGAAAAAAAGTCATCTGGCTACGTTTAAATTTAATAAACAAACGAAGTTTTGCATTCTTATATAAAATGCATTAAAGTTTTAATGCTGCTGCGGATGCAGCTACTTGTATAACTTCTTCACTTCTTACAGTTTAAAGCTTCATTTATTTTACTGAGCTGATTGCCAGCATACCTTTGTGTTTATTACACTAACTATCCCTACTGAAGAAACATCTTTCTCCTCTAATAATTGCTTGAGCCTGCAGACTGCTCCTCTCAAAGTAACTGCTAGTAACTGAAATAATGTTTCTAAACTCCATTTAGAACACACAATTTTGACCACTTGTAATTATCTGCTTGCATCTGTAGACTTCTTGCATCTCAATGAGTGCATTTACTAATGGAAAAATAGCTATTGACTTTTGAATTTTAAGAAATAGCCATTTTGTATGACATTGATCATTTTCTGTTATCTTCCCATCCAGTCTGCTGAAAACAACTTGCATTTAGCTTAATGCAAATAAATTAATCTAGACAACCAACCCTGGAAAAAAGATGGAGAATAAATTAAATTATCTGTCTACATATAATGTGTTAAATATATTATCTGAAGTAGTTGACTTCATTCATTCTGCACATATGGGTATATGGATCCGATTCGGATCCGAGCCAGCAAAACTTTTCAAGCATCAGCTCTGAGCTCCAAGCTCCTCCCTTACCTATATTACGTCACTTCCTCCTATCTAGCCCCAGATCTCATTTGCCGCTAAGAGTCAGCATCGTGGTCTCTGAGCTCTAAGCAAGGTGGTAAGGTTTTTTTGGTCTTTTTGTGATAGTTGAGTGTGAATACCTTTCCCTTTTTTTTCCTCCCTTCACGTTTGATCGTCGTGTTAGTTGTAAAAAAAAAAAGTTATAAGTGTTTTTGTTTGTGATACTGGTTTCCTGCCTAGGCCCAATCCCTGTTTAAGTGTGTGTATGTGAGTGGGCCGTTAGGGCTTTTACTGTCTCTACTATGGCTGAACAGCATAAGGTTCTTTTTAAGAAGTGCACAGAGTGTGGTCACAAGCTGTCACCAGCCGATGGCCACACTCTGTGTGTTCTATGTTTAGGGGTCGCCCATCTGTTTGCATCCTGCGACATTTGTTCAGGCTTTAACCCTAGGGATTTGAAGGATCGCCGGGCTAAGCTTTTGGTTAAGGGTCTGCTACCAGCTTCTGCTCTAGAGTTTGCCTTGGTTTCCTCCCCAGCCAGTGACACTGTGCAGGCAGAGACTCAACCTCCCGCCAGGCCTGCTTCATCGGAGTCGTCCCAGAGAGGTAGGGACAGAAGGTATAAGGAGAAGCGCCACAAGGAGAGGGACAGGCCCAGAAAAAGATCACCGGACCAGGAGTCTTTCTCCAGCCCCTCTTCAAAGGCACCCAGGTCTCGTTCTCCTTGGCTCTGCTCTCCCCGTTTCTCTCCAGAGCCATCGGAGCCGAGGCACTCCCCTCAGATCCGGCCCAGACCCGAGTCGGTTGCTTCCTCCAGGTTGACTCGGAGTGTCTCTGACCTGGATATGGACAGGTTGATGAGGAGGTTCATCCAGAACCAGATTCAAATGGGGGTCTTACCAGGGCCCTCTCCCATTGGAGAGGGTCCTCCTTCTTCAACTATGGTCGGGAAGTCGGACCCACTGGTCGAGATCTCGCTCTTTCAGATCCCATTCTCAGTGCCCAGACTACCCCTCCGTCAGCTCCGATTCCTGCTTTGGTGCCGGGGAGAGCCTCTTCCTTACATTCTATGGAGGTGTGCTCTCCATTGGCATTTGGGGCAATGGAAGGGGTTCTTTCCCAGGGGTTGAGACCACAGCTCACCTACTCGGATCCTACCCAGACCCCTCTGATTTTGGATTCTGCTCCCATTACCCTGTCTCAGGGACAGCTCATGCCAAAGCAGCCCCAGGTTGTTCCCCTCAGGGAACCCCCAGAGGATTACGAATCCTCTGCAGAGGGTCCCACTGGAGAGGAACCTCGTAAGCGCATGTGTAAGAGGAGGCACTTGGACTCCCCTGAGTCCATTACTACTGATATGGACTTGGATGAAGGAGAGGATTCCCCCAGATCACCTACCGAGGAAGTCTCGTTTGGAGATATTATGGAGATCCTCCGCCAAAGAGCAGGTTGGTCAGCCCCCAAACCCTCTGCGGATGAGTCTGTATTCCTGGAGGCCTTTGGCGCGGGCCCATCTACTTCCTGGGTCTCCCCTCCAGTGGACCCTTTGGTGGACCTCATCATCACTAGGGCATGAAAGGATCCTGACACTGTAGAGCCTATACCCAAAAGGCCAGATAAATTTCTTTCCCCGCCGTCAGACAGGCAGGCATGGTCCAAAGGAGCCCCGGTAGACACTTTGGTGGTTGCAGCTGCCACAAAGAAGGAACTGGCACAGGAGAGTTCCTCGGTTCATCCACCAGGCAAAGAGTCCAGGTCGATGGATAATTTCGGGAAGCGCATGTACTCGTCAGTGACATTTTCTATTCGTGCGGTGAATTACTTGGCACATGTTATTCGACTGCAGTGAGACCTTATATCAGAACTAACTGAGTCACAACAGGACAAGCAGTCTTTCACTGTGAAGATGACTACACTGATATCAGTGACAAATACCTCTATGTGTCTCCTCTCTCGTGCTATGGAGGGAGCCACTAGAGCTGCTGGTACAGGCGTTGCCTTGAGGTGTCACACCTGGATCAGGTTGTGTCAATTTGCGGACCCCTTTAAGGCGTCTTTCATCAACACCCCTTTCGATGGATCATCCCTCTTTGGGAAGACTATACGTGACACACTAACCCAGAGTGAGAAGGACTGAAAGACTTTGTCAGCCATCGGAATCTGCTTCTCTAACCCCCAGAGGTCCTATTCCAGGAACCAAAAGGGGCAAAAGAAGATGTGGTTCTGGAAATCACAGTCCTTTTGTGACACTCAGGAATATTCGTCCCCCAGAGGCAGAGGGGGACAAGACCGACACCGTCCCAGAGGCAGAGGGGGTCCCAGAAACTTCGGGTCTAGGGAACCTTTTTCCGACAGACCCGCACAGCAACCCTGAGGGGTTGCCTGGCTGCTGTACTCTGGAGGCAGTTGGGGGGAGATTTTCCTTACATCCAGTGGCATGGCAGTCCATTACTGCAGACCGCTGGGTGTTGAACATCATATCCAGAGGATATTCTATCCCCTTGATTTCATGTCTCCAGCACGCCTTCCAGATGTTCCACCCGCTCACAGGGAGGCTGCAGCCTTAGAGGTTTTGAAGCTGCTACAAAAATGAGCCATCGAGCCGGTCCCCCCAGATCAATCTGGATCAGGCATCTACTCCAGTTTCTTTTTAGTGCCAAAGAAGACGGGGGACCTCAGGCCCATTCTGGACCTGTCTGTCCTCAACCTGTCAGTAGAGAAACAAAAATTCCGGATGGTCACTATACAGTCCATTCTACCGGTTCTGAGAGAATGCGACTGGATGTGCTCGTTAAACCTCCAGGACTTTTACTATTACATCAAGGTCCACAGGAGCTCCAGGAGGTTTCTAAACTTCCGGCTAGGGACCAGTCACTTTCAATTCAGAGCCCTACCCTTTGGTCTCACCACAGCCACCAGGGTGTTCACCAAGGTTATGGCGGTTGTAGCGGCTCACCTGAGACGTCAGGGCATTCAGGTATTCCCCTACCTAGACAACTGGCTCTTCGCTGCATCCACCAAACATCTCTTGTGTCAGGCCCTACACTACTTCCTCGGTCTGGCTCAAAAGTTAGGCATCACAATCAATATCAAGAAGTCCCACCTGGCTCTGGTTCAGATCATAGACTTCATCGGGCCATGGTTGGATTCAATTCAGTCAAAGATTTTTCTCACCACGGAAAGGATAAAAAATCTTAGACTCCATGTATCGGCTATCTTGGATCACTCGGTAGTCACAGCAGCCCTGGGTTCGATGGCAGCCGCAATCTCTATCCTCCCTCTTGCACGTCTTCACATGAGAGTCCTTCAGTGGAATCAAGCAGTTCAATGGTCTTGGCTAGACCTTAAGATGAATTTCCACATCCGCATCAATCGGACATGCAGAACATTACTCCAGTGGCTACAATCAGCAGACATTTTTGCGGGGCGCAGCTTTCTGGCACCTCCGGCTCAAGCCACAGTGACCATGGATGCTTCCCAGCTTGGGTAGGGGGGCACTTCCTGGGAAGAACGGTCCAGGGCATCTGGTCCCCTCCAGAGACGAAGCTACGCATCAGAGTCCTGGAGATGAGGGCAGTGCTTTTAGCGTTGAGAGCCTTCCACCCTGTCCTACCTCCGGGGACGGTAGCCATTCAATCCGACAACATGTCTGTAGTCTGGTATATAAACAAACAGGGAGGCACCTGATCCTACCCCCTTTGTCACAAGGCCATGAGGGTTTGGGAGTGGGCCATATCCACCAGCCGGTTTCTCATAGCAATGCACATCCCGGGACGCTCCAACATTGTAACAGACAGTCTCAGCAGGGCAATCCTTCTGCCTTATGAGTGGTCTCTGAAACAATCAGTGGTGGAGAAGATCTCTGTGTTTGGGGTCAACCTTGCTGTGATCTCTTCGCATCTCCTTCCAACGTGAAGTGCAGCAACTTCTTCGCTCTGATCCCCCCTCCGGGGATGTCCCCAGGGACACTCTAGTCCATGCTTGGCCTCCCAGGTTACTGTATGCTTGTCCCCCGTTACCTCTTATTCCGAAGTTCCTTCAGAGAGCTTGCTGGCTGCAGTGCAAAGTCATTCTCCTAGCTCCCTTCTGGCCGCGTCAAGTGTGGTTTCCCTTCCTATGGTCTCACCTATTGGCTCCTCCATGGACTCCAGATCCATGCCCGGATCTGATTTCTCACCCGTCGGGCTTGCCCCTGCCCAACCTGGACAGTCTCAAGCTGATGGTGTGGCTGTTCCAGTTCCCATGATCATCAGGACTCCCAGACTTTCGGCCCCTGTTAATAATATTCTGGTAGCTTCTCTTAAAGCCTCCACTAGGAAACTCTACAATAGCAAGTGGAGACGTTTTTGCGTTTGGGCCTCTCAGCGCAATCTGAACCTATTTACAACCCCTGTTCCGGTCATACTGGATTTTCTGGCCGATCTTTTTCGATCTACCATCAAGGTTCAGCTGGCTGCCATCTCTAATTTTCATGTGGGTGAAATTAAGGTTGCTCTGGCTTCTGCCAAACTGTGTAAAGCTTTCCTGAAGGGCACTTTTTTATTGCGACCACCAGTTAAAGAAACGGTGCCCCCCTGGGATCTGACTTTAGTCCTTCAGGCTTTGACCTCTCCACCCTTCGAGCCAGCCGGTTCAGTTCCGATGAAGTTTTTGTCGTGGAAGACAGCCTTCTTGGTTGCCATCACATCAGCCAAGAGAGTTTCAGAGTTGCAGGCCTTATCCTCCTTGCCCCCCTATTTGATTTTCCACAAGGATAGGGTTTTGCTGCTTACGAACCCTTTCTTTCTTCCCAAGGTGTCCTCAGCAGCCAATATTAATCGGTCTATAAATTTGCCAGTCATCTTCCCAAATTTCCAAAATAGAGGTGAATGTAAGCTTTATTTATTGGATGTCCAGAGACAGCTTCATTTTACCTCCCTAGGACTAAACCCTTCTGGAAGTCGGAGCAATTGTTTGTCTCTTTTTCAAAACCATTTTTGGGCAAAGCAGTTTCAAAAGTGTCCTTAGCAAGGTGGATCACTCTTTGTATTGCACAGGTTTATAAGGACAAAGGTTTATCTCCTCCTGGTGTATTGAAGGCCCATTCCACTAGAGCAATGGCCATTTCTGCAGCTTTCTGGTCAAGAGTTCTGTGAGACGATATCTGTGTGGCAGCGACTTGGGCCAATTCACACATTCATCTCTCATTATAAATTGGATCTTATTTCTAGAGGGAGAGCATCCTTTGGCTCTGCGGTGCTCAGAAATATCCTTCCATAAGGGCCTCCCAGGAATACTAGTAGCTGGGGACTCTGTCCCATATGTGCAGAATGAATGAAGTCAACTACTTCAGATAAAGAAGTTATGTTCTTACCATAACGTTCCATCTGAGTAGTAGACTTCATTCTTCTGCACCTTCCCTCCCTCCATCCCCCTCACTCTTCAGGTTTTTCCTGTTTAGGATTGTGGTTATGTTGCCACTTAGTGTCAGCAAACTCGATCTGGGGCTAGATAGGAGGAAGTGATGTAATATAGGTAAGGGAGGAGCTTGGAGCTCGGAGCTGATGCTTGAAAAGTTTTGCCGGCTCGGATCCGAATTGGATCCATATACCCATATGTGCAGAAGAATGAAGTCTGCTACTCAGATGGAACGTTATAGTAAGAACATAACTTCTTTTTTACATCCCCACCATAACAGCCCAAAATCATAGCATTATATTAACTTTAATTTGCTTCTTTCCAGCCTTTGTTGTCTTTTACAGTGTAAAGCCTGGATACACTGCAACTAAGAGAAAACACTTTCTTACTGTAATATCTTTACTATATTACTGATGAGACTCACCCACTTCACATTTAAAATACCCCTGATTGAACCTTGTACAAAACTGCTTTAAATTATAACATGCAGTTTACATAATTACATTTTGTACAGATATTAATAAGAACAAAAATGTTTTACTTATAGTTGCGTCTTTAATGCCCTTCTAAATATTAACGACATAAAGTAGGATATACAGTTCACCCACTAGTTTAATCATTCAGCAACTTTCCAGTTTTTCTCAACCACTTCTTGCAGAATCACATTTCATATGCCTAATACTTTATTTCACAGGCATAATACATTATCTAATAGATTGTTGCTTTACAGTCTTACATTTATGCACTAATTTCACAGCGCTGATGGTCTTCCTGATCCTGTCTCTCCCTCAGCACCAGTCTCTGTTTCATCTCCATGCTACTCATGATTCTTCTAGCCCATTCCTGTGCCATTTTCTGTTACTCAAGCATTTTCCTTTAAAACAGTGGAAAAAGTTTAATTGGCAAAGTCTCTGTATGTGCTATATTGTTATAAGAATGAGAAATGGGGTCCTATTCTGCTTGCTGGCTCACTTCTTGTTGGCTAAACTTTTTTTTTATTTCTAAAGATATCTTTAATCCTCCAGGGAAGAATATTTTGAAGACAGCTGGATACAGCAATATCAATGTCGCTCCTGCTTTTTCTTGATTGCAAGGAGAAAGTTGATTCTCTTCTGCCTGGTTTGCAGTGAATAATAATTTCCCACAAATACTCTCGTGTCCCAAACTTTAATACTTTTCATTGTTTTTTGTCAGGAGCAGGTCTTTCTGCTGGTATGTTTTTATCTTTACTAGTATAGGGCATGGTTGCTTTCTCATGACTAGATACACACAACGTGCCCATTCAGTTAACAAATCCTGCTGTGGAATACTAGTCCAGTTGCTTATTTGTATTTTTATAAAATTAATGCAGTCTCCTCTTATTAATTTTGTTGGTAGAGCAAAAAAATCTCAGGGTTTGTCAAAATGCTCTGTTTGACTACTATTTTTTTGAATCCGCCCTTCCTGAAAACTTCTTGCTCATCCAGCCATTTATTCATTTGATTCTCTGATTTTTATCAGTTTATTAATTAATCAGAATAGTTAGTTAAAGCTTCTTCTTTTTTCCAGCCTTTTGTTATTTGACTTTTATATATGTAAATCTTCATCTTCAGTGTTTCAGTTATTTTAAAGACATCTGAATGCACTGGATTAGTTTTTCCTCTAAATTACTGAAAGCCATCAACTGTACAAAAGCTGAACCTTGATTTACGTGTTGTTGAACTGCTGCAAGATTCTTCCCAGCTAGAGATTTTTTCTTCTTTTCTGGTTGATTTTATCCTACTTTTTCCAAATGTCTTCTTTGCTGCTTACTGCTGGTACATTAAATTTACCCAGATGTATAGCTTTTTAGTGGCTTTTTTTCAGTTTTTAGTTTTCACTTTGGGAGAGCTCTAATCACTCTGTTGATCAGTGTGCAGCCATCTTAGAAGTCCAAAGTCTAAAGTACATTTTGAATTTGCTATGGTAAGACAAAGGTTTCAGAGTTATTGGGAGTTCAGGAAGACTCTCTCATGTACTATTTGCCTTTCTTGAGCGTACAGGATGCATTGGAATGAAGAATTGTGCCAAAGACGGCGACTGGGTCTGGGATGTTAAATGACTGCAGAATTCTTTGTGTGGAATCAGAAATTATTAGATAAGACATTTTGTTGAGCAGACTTAATGTTAAGTAAAGTTTTTTTTTGCAGAATGAGTGTAATCTAAGAATTGTTTAAAGTTGCATGTAAGAAAGTAGTGTTGAAAATGAACAAAATAAAATGAATCCTGTGAATCATGAGTAAAGTGAGTTATAGAAAGGTATGAAAGCATGAGGAAAAGAAAATTTTGTTAAGCTCTATGCGATTAGTCAAGTTCATATGGAAGCTATGGGAAAATGAATCAGTTTGCTTAGATATATAAAATGGAAAAAAAAATCATATTTTCAGTCAAATAGGGCATGTGGTGGAACAGAGCCTTACAATTCTTGTTGGTGAGCACAGTAAGTGAGAAGGTACATAGAGTTAAGAATTTATAAGAAAGTGGTACATACAAAATGCAGCAACAGGATCAGTCAGAAGTCTAGTCAAAGAAATTCGCAGTTGACGAAAGTATCTCATTTAGACTAGACAGTGGCCTGGAGTATAATCTCTTCTCATGTATTTGGAGCACTTACTGTAGAAGTGAATAAAACCATCCTTGTAAACTTCTTACTTATTGTTACACTGGGTAGTTTGATTTACTAAAAACTTATTATGGTAAAGAGAATTCATTATGTGAATGTACAGTGTTATGATTTGATTTGCTTCATAAGTATTTCTTATTGTCTTGGGCTATTTGCTAGGAATTCATCATATTCCAGTAGATCACACATTGTTACCAGTAGAAAATTCCAGTAGCTGTAAGAAATAAAATCAAAGATGAGTTTAGCAGACTGGAGCAAGTCAAGGATTCGTTTAAAAAGCAGACTGAGCCCACTGAAGTAGAGAACACCATGCTGCTCATTGTACTTTCACTGTTACAATAGTAACATTTTGGGATTTCCTAGTTGGTAGCCCTCAGCCAGCTATAATAGTTGAGATTTCCCTATCCCCTGGACGGTCGGATACCTGCTCCACTGATGTCAGGGTAGAAGAGCCAGTAACTGATGCAATTCCTTCATTTCTTTTTTTTTTTTTTTACTGTATTTCATGTTGGATGCCCAATGCTAAGACTAATGTTTGCATATAGTGCGAGACTCAGATTACTTATCAGGATTTTCACTCTCTGGTTTTTCTGCCAAGACCCAGAGCATGATGTGCCCAACTGTGCCCAGTATACTTATTTCACTTCTAGGATCATTAATAATAGGACTAAGTCACTAGATACATTTTTTAATGATGGAAATGGGGCGTCTGTGCTCCTTGTATGCCATGGCATTCTTTGGTTAGCTGAATTGGAACTCCAAAAAGGAGGGAGAAGTGCCTGAAGACAGTCTGGGTACAGGACACCAACATATTGTTGTTAGAAAGTCCTCCTAAGTTCTTGTTGAAGGGGGAGAGATGCATTTGCAGTCCTCTGATGAGACCCTTGCAGGATTCACTATGCCACTGGCACCCTTAGTGATTCAAGCTTCCAGCACCCTCGCTAGATCTATCAATGGGGAGGGCAGTTTTCCCCATGTCACAAGAGAGGAGTCTTCTGCAGACTGAATACAGGTCTTAGACGCCTGCCCATGGCCTGGGCCAACTATAGTTGATGCTTCATCCAAGACTAGGCTCAATTCAGGCAAAAAAGGCTGCTTGTAGCTTGCACCAGCCTAGGCCTTTTGGATCTAATTTCCTTCAAGTGTATCGGCAGGTCTGGTCAAGTTAACTGAGGATCTTATGGATTTTATGAAAAACAGACAGCTGGCTAGTCCTGGCCAGACCTCTGCTATAGGGACTCCTGCTTAGAAGAAGAGAGACATTTCTCTTCAGGAGTTTTCTAAATCCTCGTTCACTCTGATGAAGATGAGCTGGCATTTATTGACATGATTACCTCAGGGTAGTATGCCAGCTCTGCGTCAGATGAAACACTTCTCTTAG
>NC_056725.1:611834907-611937407 GCF_019279795.1 Protopterus annectens | reverse complement strand
TTACCTATAAAAAATATACAGACAAAGGCTTCTCCTCAGATGCCTGGCAGATGCTGGAAGTCATAAAACAATTGCATTCCTTCATGCTTTCAGAACTAGTAATTACTTCACCCTAAAGACAATACAGAAAGTTTCCTAGTACAGATATTGTGTCTCTTGCTGTATTGAAAACTGAAAGATTCCATATTGTATGGCCTAGCCATAAAGTACTTTAATTTCAGTTATTTTTCTGAAGTTAACCTCCTGTATTCCATTTTCCACTGTTAAAATATATATATTTAAACAGGTACTGTAGTGCATGTACATTTCTGTTTTCTTCCAGTTGAGCACACTTGGGGCTACATTTCCAGCAGTACTCTGCAAATACTCTTTTCAACACACGTGTCTGTACAAGCAGTTTGATATACACATAACATACAGTTCTAATACATTTGTAAGACAAGCATCCTGTATAAATAATTTAGATATTCAGCAATGACATAATTATTTACAAAATTCCAGCTAGCTGGGCTGGCAGTATCTCCTTTCGTTACAGGCTGTTCTTCCATTTCTAGAGGAGGTGGATGATGATATTTAAGACATCTCTTTGCAGCCTGACTGTCCCGAGGAAACCTAATTGTTTTCACAAGGTTCTTGATGCACGCAAAGATCTGTTTAGAAATACTATGGTGGATCCTGAGGTGGTTTTCTTGGGTCCCAAGGGAGTTGAGTGGCACCTCTGAAAAACCATTGATTAATGACCTAGAGGGGAGAACCCCAGATAGATTTGGCAAGAAGGATAGAGGGGAATTTTGAATGTTTTTTTTTTTTGGCTAGGCTTGAAATGGTCTGCAGTACTTACTTATGAACTTATAACAAAGTTTATTCTTCAGCTACCCTGGCCATGAGAACTTTGTATTGCTAGTTTCATATGGTAAGATTTTTGGAATCACTCTTAGACCAAATGAAGCCATTGTTGGAAGGGATGGAAGATAAAGCTGCCCAGAAGGAGCTGTTGGAGCTCTGCACCTCTCATTCTCAAGTTGCTAATTATTCCTTAGTTTGTGTTTATGATGCCTTGTAAGCATATATTAGGGCAGCTACTTCAGTTTCTGTTATGAGGAGATTTATTTATTTTATTTATTTATTTATTTATTGCAGTTGGTTTACCAGGGTAGTCCATTGGGCCACAAGGAACCCGTTTTCAATGGAGTCCTGGGGAGAAAAGCTCCAAAAATACATTTTGCATACCTACAAACATATATTCACACATACACTCAAAGTTTAACAATAAGGTAAAAAAGCAAAAATGTACAGCTAGATACAATGTGCAAAAAATGTAATAATATTAATTTGTACAGAAATATCCATTTATACAGAGTAGTTAGGAAAAACTTAGTCACTAGAAAGTTAGAGGAGATTCAGTGAGATGATGAAGTGGTGGAAGAAGAGAATCATTGGACTTACCTAATAATTTCTATAGAAATTTAGGTATAGTAAGATGTAGCAGAGTATGGAGGGAGAGAGAGAAGAGTAGGTTATGTAGGGTGGGAGCAGGAGCATTCCCACTGAGATGCTAGGTGTGTATAGAGATTTTTGAAAGCAGAGTGATTAGAGGTGGTACATATGAGTGAAGGAAGGGAGTTCCAGATGAGCTAGGTTGAAAGATAGAAGGTTTTTGCCTGGGGGATATGTAGGTTTATGGACTTTGAGTAGGTTTTGATTGTTTGATCTTAATACTCTATTGGGTAGATGCATATTAAATGCAGAAGAAAGGGAAGGACAGAGGGAGGGCTTGAGAATAAGCTTGTGGGCTAGAGTTAGCTGAGTGTAAGTGAGTTGATTGGGAAGTTCTAGCCATTTTAGTTTCTGGAGGGAAAAGCAGGTGTGAGTGGAATATTTGTGGCTGGTGGCGAATATTGCAATTTTGTTGTAACAACAGGAAAGTTGTTTATTGAGAGAGGATTGAAGACTAGTTAGAGTGGGAGCCATAGAGGAGGGAGGGATAAGGAAGGATGAAGCAAGTGTTATTTTGGTAGCAGAGGTAAGGTAGGCATTTTGTCTATAAAGCATACCAAGTTTTGGTGGGTTTTTATGTTTTTGTAGGTGGGAGGTAAATTTAAGTTGGCTGTCAATTAGTACTCCAAGTAGCTTGGTCTCTGACACTAATTCTAGGGAAGAGTTATCTTGGCTAGCGATTGAAAATGTATTCATGTTGAGATGAGTAGCTTTAGAGGGAGTACAAATCATTAGCTTGGTCTTGGGCGTTAAGAGCTAGGTGATTCTTTAACATCCATTGTTCTGTTATAGAAAAGGCATCTTGAGTTAGTTTTTGAAGTGTAGAGATAGAGGTGGCTGAGCAGATGATGGTAGAATCATCTGCGTATTGGATGATGTTTGAGAAAGGGATTGATTTGTGGAAGTCATTTATAAATATGTTGAAGAGAACAGGTCCTAGAATGGAGCCTTGTGGAACACCTGTAGGGGTATTAAGGAATGAGGAGGTAGTTTTTTTCCATTTTACTGCTTGTTTCCGGTTGGCTAGGTAACTAGAGAACCATTGCAAGGAAGAGGAAGAAAGGTTAAGTTCTGAGAGTTTAGATATGAGCAGGCTATGTGAGATGGTATCAAAGGCTTTGGAGAGGTCTAGTAATAAGGTAGAGACAATTTGGCCAGAATCACGAGCTCTATTTACTGTTTCAAGGAAGGAGAGGAGGGAGACAATTTGGCCAGAATCACGAGCTGTATTTACTGTTTCAAGGAAGGAGAGGAGGGAGATGTGTTTAACAGAACAGTCTGCCTGATCATGACAAAAAATGAAATACTTGAAGCACAGAGTGTATTCAAAAACTGGAGGACAAGGACAAGTCCCTACGAACTGCCATCCCCCAAGGTTCAGTAGGAATTTCCTACTAAATCCTGGTCTTTTTCAGCCCCACATGCAAGACAAAGGAGGAGGAGGACCAGGAAAGAAAGCAGCTGAGACAACAAAGAAGGTGAAAATCTTACCAAGGGCCTAAGCGTACAGTGTCTCCTGCCCAGGGGTCCAGCAAGAAGCAGCTATGACTCCCCTGTCTATCCCCTACATACGACCCAGCCCAACCCAACCTTTTTCTCTGCCTGCAGTGCCAGGAGGCAGACTTTCCCTCTTTTTAGATCAGTGGCTAAGCATCATGTAAGACAAATGGATGTTAAGACAGGGTACAGCCTACAATTTGCATTCCTTCCAAGGATTTTAGGCATTCTCACTTTTCCCAAAGGACATTTCAAGGGTGTACAGGCTCAAGTAAGATTTCTGCTGGCAATAGGGATCCATAGAACCATTCCCCCTAGAAGAGTGGAAAACAGGATTATATTCAAGATTTTTCCTATTTCCAAGAAAAGCAGGGACTTTGTTTAGCCTTGTAAGATCTAAGACTGATCTCAAATTCTTGACTGATCTCAAATTCAAGTTGCTTACTCACCAAAGCTTCTGTCTGTGATCTCCCCTCAGGATTTCATTGTGACTTTGGGTCTAAAAGATAAAAGATGAATGCCTTCTTATTCCCATAGAGAAGGAGCCCAGGAGAAACCTTCTCTTTACAGCAGGTGGGAGTCCCTTTCAATTCTTTGCATTATCTGCTGTTTCTGGAGTTTTTACCAAATGTCTTTCTCTAGTATTTGCCTTTTGCAGGACCAAGGGTGTGCAGAATTATCCTTTCCTATATGACAGTCTGATTCAGTTAAACACTGTGAAAGAACACCGAGCATCTCTCCACTTGACCATGTACTGCCTTTCCAGTTTGGCTTTCACTATCAATTTAAAGTCCAGTCTTACACCCACAGACAGACTGGTGTTTTGGGGGACTCTGATAGACAATCAACTGATGACAACAGATGCATCAGATCTAGCCTGGAGGGGGGGGGGGGGCACATTCAGGTGATTTTCTGGTGCAGTGCAAATGGGAGAAAACTTTTATAAAAGACTCACATCAATTTATCTGAAAGAAATGGTGGTGGTCCTCAGAGAAATGACAACTCTGAAACAACATTAGAAACCAGGCAACTTGCTGATCAAGACAGACAGCAGCACTGATTTGTGGCACACAAACAAGCAACAGGGTACCCACTCTTACTGGCTCTGTCACTTAGCCATTAAAATTTGAGAGGCAGTATAGGGGATGGGGTTAAATAACACCTTTGCAGACCATTTCAACAAGTCTGCAGTAGACCCTCGCAAATAGATGTTAAAAAAAAATCAGTCTTAAAAAAATTACTCTCAACTGAGGTTTGCCAGAAATGGACCTTTTTGCATCAAAGCAAAACAGGAAAAATACTGTTCAAGGGCCCTAGAGAACAGGGCTTGAAGGAGGGATGCATCTCCTTCCAGTAGACATGTCTATTTCTATGGTTTCTCTCCCATGCTTGTCATCACCAGGTTACTTCTAAAGATCAGGGAGGAAGGTCTGAGGGTGATAATGATAGCACCCTTCTGGCCAGGGCAAGATTGGTTCCCTTTTAAGCAGTATGAGCAGAGAAAAACATGGATGCTGTCAGGGTGGACCTCTTGACTCAGAACAAAGGAGCCAGCATTCACCTCACCTCGGGCACTCTGAATCTAGCAGCCTGAATGTTATGATCCTGATTCCACATGGCCAGGTGTTAAGTAAGAATATGTTGCATACCTTGAAAGAGGCCAAAATGACTGGTACCAAAAAATCATACAGCTCAAAATGGAGAAGATTTTCGGTATGGTGCCAGGCTAAAGAGCAGCAGCCATTGCTGGCAGATATCCATTTGGTATTGTCCTATCTGGTGAAATTTTCTAAAGGTCCCTCCTACTCCTCCATTTAAATATATGCATCTGCCATCTCTGCATTTTTGCTTCTGCATCTTCTGTTATCTTAGCCCATAGTAGAACAGTTTCTCAGAGACGTTATTCATTTAACATAACTGTTGTAAAGTTACATGTAAGATATGTATTTGTATAAGTCTGCAAATCCATGATAAGGCTATAGAGAGCACTGTCTACTTCATACAGTTGTAAAAGTGGTGCCAGGATCAAAGTGTTTTTTTTTTTTGTACTTGATGCTTACTAGAGATTTTGGCAAATTAAGACTGTTGAAGAAAGTTCCAATTTGTGCATTGTTAATTTGCTTATGAAAAGACAAAGATTTTCAGACTTCAGTTTTGTATTTTTTGCATTAACTCAGGTGTTTTAAAGAACTGTTGCACAAATGATTGAAGTTGATATTAATGTTATTGATGACATACTGGCATGGCTTCATACCAAAGAAGAGTGTAACAAGAAACTCATTGATTACACTTCTGTTCACATCTTGGACTGTACTGTCTCAGTCGCTTCAGTAAAGTCAGAGTAATGTAGCTTAGATATGCCAGTCGTGTTTAATGTCACCGTGCTTGAAGGAGGTGGTGGTGGTGAGAGTACTGTACAAATATTTCCCCTGAGGATAAACAAGGCAGAATCATCTTGACAGGATGAGGAATGTACTGTTGTATAGAACGAGAAAACCAAGAAAGCTTTGACTTGCTTTAATACTTGGTGCCAGAAAGTACAGTTGTGTACACTTACCATAAATGTAGATGTTTGAGTGTATTCAGTACACTTGGGTTATCTGCCTGCTGGTAGCTCTCAGTCGGCCCGAATACCAGAGACTTAGTATTTCTGCGTCGGTTGCTGTTGCTCCAGGACTAACGTCAGGTCGTCAGTTGTTTAAAAACAGGCAGCCGACGCCATTACATTAGTTTTTCTTGCCCCAAATCTCAGGAGCTCCCCAATAGTGAGCTAAGTTATGGTGGGGGGAAAACCCCACCAGTAAAAAGTAAATACCAATACCCCTGAAGGGGGAGGGTAGTAAAAGGCATAGAGAGTTTAGAAAGAGAGAGAAAACGGGGGGCTGGAGGGAGGGGAAACCGGGACTGCAACAGTGAATACACTCAAACATCTACATTTATGGTAAGTGTACACAACTGTACTATGTTCTTCGTGTTTCACTGTTGCAGTCATCACACTTGGGTAGATTCCTAAAGCTGAAGAAGGGTGGAGGCAGTCACGCAGAGTTAGGGCTGGCTAGAATGCCTTGCAGGACTGCTGTTGCAAAACCTGCTCTGGATTTGGAAAAGATAGGCAGGTGGTAATGCTTGGTGAAGGTGTGAACAGAACTCCAGGTAGCAGCTTCCAGGATGTCCCTGGTAGGGACTCTCCTGAAGAATGCTGTAGAGGTAGAAGTGTCCCTAGTGGAATGTGTTCTGACCCCCTGAAGGGTTGGTTTCCCATGGTACTTGTAGCAGAAATGGATGCAATGTGCTATCCATTTGGAAACAGTTTGCTTTGAAATGGCCTTGCATTCTGCCCCTATTGCAAAGCTGACTAGTAACTGGTCAGATTTTCTGAAGGGCCTAGTCCTATCAAGGTAGAATCTGAGCTGTCTGTGCTTGTTCTTCAAAATACACCACGAAAGCACTCAGAGAAAGGAACACAGAAGTGGCATTAATCCAAGGAGTGCAGGATCCTTTCCACTTTATTTTTAGAGATTAGGGAAGAAGGTAGGTAAGTGGATGGATTGTTTGAGAGCCACACTGGACACCACTTTAGGCATAAAGGAAGGGTTAGTCCTGAGGGAAACCCTGTCCGCATGGAAAATAATGAAGGGTTCCACAGCCATAAGTGCTTGTAGCTCAGACACTCTTCTAGCTGAAATGATGGCCAGAAGCAAGGTTGTTTTCCAAGAGAGGAATTTTAGCTCTGCTGATGCTGCAGGCCCAAAAGGGGTAGCATGAGCTTTTCCATTACAAAGTTAAGGTCCCAAGCAGGGGTGGGTGCTCTCCTTCGCGGCCTTAAGTTGTTTGCCCCTCTCAGGAACTGTTTGATAAGAGGGTGAGAGAAGAGAGGTGGCTCAGTGTTGTAATGAGCCAAAATGGCAGATGCATGGATCTTACTGGAGGAGAAGGATATGCCTCTGTGGAGTAGATCTGCTAAGTAATCCAGGATTAGAGGCAGGGAGGTCAGGGTTGTGTCCTGTCCTTTAGATTGAATCCAGGAGCAGTACCTTTTCCACTAATCAGCATAGGATTTCCTTGTACTGGGTCTTCTGGCTTCAAGGATGACGTCCAGCACCTGCTTGCTTAGGCTGGTTACTAGCGGAGAATTCAAGGAATAAGCCTGGCTGCAAGATTGAGGTTTGCAGTTGTGGATGCAAGATCTGTTCCCCTGCTGAGAGAGCAGGGTTGGGTTCTGGTGTAGGTGCCAGAGTGGCACCGGTGACTAGCTTCGCAGGAGTGGGTACCAGTGTTGGCGTGGCTAGTCTGGGGCAATCAGAATTGTCCTTGGTCTGCCCTGTCTTATCTTGAGCAGTACTCTTGAGAGGAGGGGCAGAGGGGGAAGGCATAGATTTGAGAGATTTACCCACTGGAAGGATAGGGCATCCACTTTCAGGCCCTGCTGTGAGGTGTACTAGTGTAGAATCTGCTGAGCTGGTGATTGTAGGGGGTGCAAAGAGATCCACCTCTGGGGTCCCCCATTTCTGAATCAGAAGGTTGAAGGTTCTGGGCTCTAGTTGCCACTCGTGTGGGTCTAGGAAATTTCTGCTTAAATAGTTTGCCAGTGAGTTTTGCTTTCCTGGCAGGAATTGAGCTTGCAGATGGACCTGCATGGCCAAGGCAGTGTTCCACAGGGCCATGGCTAGCCTGCAGAGTGGGTAAGAGTGAGTTCCCCCCCTGCTTGTTGATGTACGACATAACTGTGGTGTTGTCTGTTTTTATTAGCAGGTGTCCTGGAGAGAGAAGGGATCTGAAAGCTGTCAGAGCATGCTGCGCAGCTAGCATCTCTTTCTGGTTGATGTGCAGATGCATTTGATGTGGGCTTCAGTGACCCTGAATGCACTTGCTGTCCATGTGTGCCCCCGAGGCATAGTCTCATGCGTCTGGGGTTAGTTCTGGAGGCGTGGGGTTGGGTAAAGGGCAGTCCGTTGTTCAGGTTGCATGCTGCTGCCCACCAAAGGAACTCTGTCCTTAGATAGGGCATTATGGGAATGACAGTTTCCAGGTCCTGAGAATGTTGGCACCAAAGACTTAAGTACCATTGAAGTTTCCTCATATGCAGTCTGGCATATGGAATTAGTAGAATACATGAGGCCATGAACCTTAGGGCCTGCAGGATTTTCCTTGCGGATATCTGGGTTTTGGTGGACATTTAAGTAAAATAGCCTATCAGATAGGCTTGTTTTTCTGGAGTGAGGAATGCTATCTGGGATGCTGTGTCCAAGTTTGCTCCCAGGAATACAATCTTTTGACCGGGGACTAGTTTTGATTTCTTTTCGTTGATGGTGTACCCCAGGGAGGTTAGAAGTTTTTTTTTTTTTTTTTTACAAATGTCAGGTGTTGCAACAGCATTTCCTGACTTGTCTTCCTGAAGCAGGCAGTCATCCAAGTAAGGGTAAATTTGAATAATTCTTTGTCTGCGGTAAGCAATGGCTGGGGCCAGGCATTTTGTGAATACTCTGGGAGCTGTGGATAAGCCAAAAGGAAGTGCAGAGAACTGATAATGCATAGATCCTGCCCTGAAGCGTAGATAATTTCTGCATGACTACCTTATAGGGATGTGCAGATAGGCTTCTTTTAAGTCTAGGGTGACTAACCAGGCATCCTTGGCTAGCATAGGTAGAAGCTGCTGCAGGGTGAGCATTCTGAATTTTGGTACCACCAGGAAGGTGTTGAGAATGGAAAGATCTAGGATTGGGCACCAAGTGCCCTCTTTTCTGGGTACCAGGAAAAGTCTGGAATCGAACCCTTGACCTATCTGTTCCACAGGAACAGGTTGAATTGCCCTTTATAGAGAGCATGGATTGGACTTGGTTTTGAGCCTCTGCCCACTGGTTTAGAGGGAGGTCTGGAAAACCTTTTTGGGTTGGTAGTGAGTGGAAGTAAAATTTGTACCCCTGGGATACAATGTTGAGGACCCATCGATCTATCCAGTTTTTTGCAGGAAGGCCAAGTTTCCCCCCTAGGGGCACAAGCAGTTGGGCAGAGGAGGGGAGTGGAGTTGAGCAGTCATTGGGAATCCTTTCCGAAAGGGGGTGGTTTAGCACTCTCTGCTTTAGAGGTGGAGGCACTCCAGTGCTTAGATCTCTGCATACCCTGAGACTGTAGTCTGGGTGGTCTGTTTCCCCTGGATTTAGTATGAGATGGCCTTGAGGGGGCTGGAAAGGACCAATGTTTCGAGGGACAATGCCTACTGAATCTAGGAGGCTGTACTTGCAGGAATTCTTTGACTGTCTACATAGATTTAGCTTTTTCTTCCATCTTTTTAAGAACCTCTTCTGCTTTGGTGCCAAACAGATTGTCCTTGTTCAAAGGAGCGTCTAGTATCTTGGATTTGACATGATCTGGAAAGTCTGCTCCTTAAGCCAAGCATGCCTTCTCAGTAGAGAACCAGTGACTGCTGCCCTGCAAGATGCTTCTAGGGCTTCAAAGCCACACTGCAATGTATGCTTGCTGACTTGGTTTGCAGAGTGCATAAGCTCTTGCAATTCTTTATTTTCTGCACAGTCTGTAAAGGTAGCTATTTTTTGCTTAACAAGTTCCATAATATATTGTTGGTACTTCAGCATGTGAAACTGACAGTTCAAAGCCCTAATGGCAAGGGTTGCAGAGGTATATACTTTCTTACCCAATCTGTCCAAAGCTCTGGAATCCCTGTCCGAAGGAGTGGGATTCTTGGCTGTAGTTGCCTTGATAACCTTAGGCCCCTGGGAAATGATCTCAGAATTTTTGAAAAGAAGTTTGGGAGAGTCAGGTACTCTGCAATACCTGTCTGGTTTTCTAGGGTCAGGGGGTAAAGTATCAGGAATAAGACTAGATTCCATAAATATGTCATCAACCGCTTCCAAGACTGGTGGTATTGCTAAAGGCCTGTGTTGTGGCAAGTCTAGAAATTTTCAGTCTCTTTTTGGACTGAGGATAATCTTGGCATTCCCAGTGGAAATGCTCTCTTAAAGTATGTAAGGTTTCACCAAAAGAAAAATCCTCTGGAGGAGAGGCAAAGGGAATGGATTCCTCTGCATCAGAATCCTCATAAGCAGATGGGGGCACGTCTTCATAATCAGAAACCTCAGAGTCGTCGGACTCTTGGTCTATTGAAGCTGCTGGGGACTGGTCTCTTTTTCTCTTAGCAGGGGAAGGCTGACTTCCCCTAATCAGCATAATAAGGTCTTCTGCCATTCTAAGCATTTTATTTTGTGGCAAGGGAGCTGCATGCACTTTGGTCGTCAGTTTTCTAGGCGTAGCGCATACTCTTGGCCATAGAAACTCTGTAGTTTTAGACAGAACTGAAGTAGTCTGTTTGTGTTGAGCATTGGTAGTGCGAAGAACTTCCACAGAAGCTGGTGCTTGCTCACTGGCTCCGGACCCATCCAAGGTAGAGACATCTGCCGGTTCCATAGTCAAAGAAGAGTCTCGCGGCATTCCGGACTCTGAACTGGTCTCGGTAGAGGCCTGTGAATCCATTGAAGCGGGCATCAGGGGCTGCGAAAGCACCTCACTGAGTACTGGTGAACTAGCGACTAGCTTAATGGAAGCGTCATCGGCAGCTTTGAACATGTGCAGTCTGTCTTTATCCTTGCTGTTTTTTGGAAAATCGGTAGTCGGATGGCTTACCGAAGTCATTTCAGAATACAGAGATTGAGAACGAAAGTATTTAGCGACACTAAGGGCCTGACGACTAATGGTTCAGGCATTGAACAAGGCACAAAACCAACAGCGAGGTACGTCATGGTCTGGGCCTAGACAGGTGACGCAGTAAGAATGAAAATCTCGGTGTGGTATTTGCTTTCCACAGGCAAGACAATTAACGTTTTCTGACATTGGTTAGAGCAAGAAAAAAGGATCCCCAATGGGGTACTTAGCTTTAAAAGACTTCAGGATTATTTAAATTCGTAAACGAAAACTCTGGTAGCGGCCAACAGGCACTTGCGAACTGCTTCTGCTTCGGGCTCCTCGGCAAGAAAGACTGATGTAATGGCGTCGGCTGCCTGTTTTTATACCCCTGACGACCTGATGTCAGTCCTGGAGCGACAGCAACTGACACAGACATACTAAGTCTCTGATATTCAAGTTAACTGAGGGCTAACTGCAGGCAGATAACCCAAGTGTGATGACTGCAACAGTGAAACACGAAGAACATCTGCCCACTGTGAGCTATTATGGTGTTGCTAAGTCAGTCCTATTATAAGTTAATCTTAGCTAGAATGGAACCGATAAAATGACCCTGCAGTAATAAAAAAGAAGTTGTGTACAAGTCCAGTGCCGCCTTGAAAGAAAAGATATGCTCAGATAGAAAAGCAGTTGCTAGCCATAGTTTATTGTTATGAAAATGTCCATATGTGTATGCATAGGAAAAGAATGTTAGTGGGAAGTGACATTAAGGCATTACAGAGTATATTTTTAACACTAAAGGTCATCAAAACTGCATTAATTGTTATTGCAGTTACAGAAGTATAAAAATATAAGTCAGGAAAAAAAGATGCATGTAGTTATAAGAGCATCAGGATCATTTGCTTAGTGATTAAATGGAAGTTGGATGATTCTGCAGTTGCCTTAACTTGAAAAGAAGCTTGAAGAAATTCAGCAAGGTAGTGAGATTGACCCCGAGATGCAAATTCTTAGAACATGGGCATGAAAAGTTGGCCAAAGAAGAAAATTTCCATGAGGTAAAAAACACACCAATGAAAACAAATATACAAAATGTAATGTTCATGGCTGATAAATTGATAGTACCAGATCATTTAAGGAAGGAGATGCTGACAAGAAAACACAATTCACCTATGAATTAGGAAGTATAAAGAAATTGCTTTATGCTTGTACAACTAGAACAGAGGTTTCTGAACTGTGCCTTGTGAAATGCTTACCATAACAGTCCATGTGAAGAAATGATTCCATCTGAAGTAGGAGAATTCATTTGTCAGCCACCTGTGGGTATGGATCCGATATCGGATCCGAACCGGCATGGTTTATCCAGCTATGGATCCGAGCTCCTAGTTCCTCCCCTCACCCATAATGCCCTGCTCTCCCTACATGACCTCAGATCTAGTTTGCCGCGCATGGTTGTAGGCTGGATCGTTTGAGCTCCTAAAGCTAAGTTGATATTTTCTTATTAAAGGGTGTTAAAATTGTTTTAACTTTAAATTTGTGTGAAAGATATAGGTTCCCTTTCTGTTTTTATATTTTTTGGGTTAATTTAATTTGGTTTTTACCCTCCTCTCGCTGGCTCGTAGTTGGTGTGTGTGTGTGTGTGCTTCTTTGGGGCCTTTCTGTGAGTGTTTTCTTTTTAATTTACTTTATTGTTACTATTTAAAAAAAAAAAAAAAAAAAAAATAGTAATGTCTGAGGCACCAAAGGCTGTGTTTTCAAAATGCTCCGAGTGTGGCCATAAGCTTTCCCCTGCTGATGGCCACACTGTGCTCGATCTTGGGGTTGAACACCTCACTTCAGGGTGTTCAATCTATGCAGGGTTCAACCCCAGGGCATTGAAGGAGCAGAGGTCGTAGCTAGTCTTGGCGGGACTCTTGCCCCCAGACTCGGCTTCGGCCCCCGCCCCCTTGGTAGTCACTGCTTCGGCAGTCCCTGCCTTGCCTGCTCCCCCTCCTCCACCCGGGATTCAAACTCCCGCCAAAGGGTCGGAGGAGAGGGAAGCCAGGAAAAAGGACCGGAGAGAGAAGCACCACAAGCGGCGGGCCGAGACCTCCGTTTCGGCCCCGCCGGCTAAGCAGGCTTCTCCTCCGGCCTCTCTGGCTGCTGGCTCTCCCCCTCCTCAGCTCCAGTCCCCGTGCTTTTCACCAGAGACTGAGGATGAGGAGACCCGACCTCAGTCGAGGCTATCGAGGCGGCACTCAAGACCTACCTCGGTAGCCTCGTCGAGGTCTACTTACAGCCTCTCCGATGCTGATCTGGACCGGATGATGCGAAGGTTCATCCAGGCCCAGATGCAGATGGGAGTGCTCCTGCCTCCCCCCCCCCCTCTGGGGGGGAGCTCGACCCCCTTTTTTAAGCCCATTGCTCCTTCTCCGACCCGCTACCCGGGTTCGGAGAGCCCGGAGCCGGGCAGCCTTGGAGCCGCGGGTGGGTTGGCGCCGACAGTACTGGGTACTTTGGATCCGACCCTGCCCTTGAGTCTGTCGGATCCGACCTCTCGGAGCCTTGGCCCGAGCTTTGGATCCGAGGGACTCAGTGTGCCTTCGGCGCCGTCCTTGTCGGAGCACACTGGTCCCTTGGATCCGAGGGGCTCGGCGCCGGCTCCGATCCGCTCATCGGATCCGAGGGGGAGCCAGCCTCGACAATAGGATCCGAAAGTCGGCTCCCCCTCGGCTTTTGATGTAGTGGAGAGGGCTCTGTTGAGGGCATCCGGACCCCGGCCCTTGCTTCAGCTCCGTCCCGCACTCCATCTGCTCTGGGCCAGGCTTCCATCACCCGGCCACTGGGACAGCCCGCTTCACTGCCCCAAGCAGTTCCTGCGGTTCTGGACACTGCTGGCGAGGGCTCCTCGGACAGCCCCCCCGAGGAAGCACCTCGCAAGCATTCGTGCAAGAGGAGGCACATAGACTCCCCCGAGTCTTTGACTGAAGACACTGACTTGGAGGAAGGGGAAGGCTCCCCAAGATCACCCCCTGAGGATGTCTCCTTCGGAGACATCATGGAAATGTTACGAATTAGAGGTGGGTGGTGTTCCCCAAAGTCTTCCTTGGACGAGTCAGTGTTCTTGGAGGCATTTGAAGCGGGCCCGTCTACCTCTTGGGTGTCCCCTCCTGCCGACCCCCTGGTGGACCTTATTACCACCAGGGCGTGGAAGGAACCGGACACCATGGAGCCAATCCCTAAGAGGCCCAACAGGATCCTTAGCCCCCCTGCTGACCATGCCCAGTGGAGCAAGGGACCCCCGGTAGATGCCATGTTGTCGGCAGCAGCCACTAAGAGGGAACTCGCCCGGGAGAGTCCCTCAGTCCATCCCCCGAGCAAGGAGTCTCGGATGATGGACCGTTTGGGGAAGCGAATGTTTAGTTCAGCGACCTTCTCAGTGAGGGCGCTCAACTATTTGGCACACGTCATCAGGATGCAGTGCGATCTTATCAAGGAATACGCTGCATCCCCCCCAGAGTCCATGTCGGAGGAGGACAAACTTATGCACTCCACCCGTATGGCCACTCTTCGTTCTGTGACTAACACCTCTATGCGGTTACTTTCCCACGCTACCAAGGGAGCCGCTAGAGCTGCGGGAGCGGGCCTAGTCACAAGACGGCAGGCCTGGCTCCGCCACTGCGATTTTACAGAGCCCTTCAAGGCGTCTTTCGCGAACGCCCCCTTTGACAGTTCTGCCCTTTTTGGCAAGACGGTTCGCGATACCTTGGTTCAGAGCGAGAAGGACGGGAAGACGCTGTCTGCCATCGGAGTCCGCTTCTCTGTGCCCCAGAGGTCCTACTCTAGGAACCAAAAGGGCCAGAAGAAGATGTGGTTCCGGAAGTCACAGCATTCCCAACCCGCTCCAGACGACCAGTCCTTCCGCGGCAGAGGAGGACAGGGAGGACGCCGCCCTAGGGGCAGAGGGGCTCCCAGGAACTTTGGGTCCAGAGAACCTTTCTCTGAACGGCCCATGCAGCAACCCTGAGGGGTTGCCCGACTGCTCCACTCTGGAGGCAGTCGGGGGACGTTTCTCGGAGCACCTAGCGGCATGGGAGTCCATTACATCGGACCGCTGGGTACTCCGGATTATATCCAGAGGTTACAAGATCCCCTTTCTTCATGTCCCAAAGTTAAAAATCCTCCCCGATGTTCCACCCGATCAGAGGGAGGCTGCTTCAGCAGAAATTGGCCATCTGCTGAGAAAAAGAGCCATCCAGCCCGCCCCCCCAGACCAGATTGGATCAGGGTTCTACTCCAGGTTCTTTTTAGTGCCAAAAAAGACGGGGGACCTAAGACCCATTCTAGACCTGTCCCTGTTGAACCTGTCAGTTCCCAAAGAGAAGTTCCGGATGGTCACTTTACAATCCATCCTCCCCTCACTGGATGTGCTCTATAGACCTCAAGGACGCGTACTACCACATTCTGATGGACAGACGATCCAGGAGGTTTCTTCGCTTCCGGCTGGGAGCCAGTCACTACCAGTTCATGGTCCTTCCCTTTGGTCTCACCACAGCCCCCAGGGTGTTCACCAAAGTATTAGCAGTGGTTGCGGCCCACCTGAGGCTTCAGGGGGTGCAGGTCTTTCCGTACCTAGACGACTGGCTTCTCACTGCCCCAACAAGGCATCTACTCTCTTTGGCAAGAGACTCCTTTCTTCGTCTAGCTCCCTGGCTAGGCATCACAGTAAACATAGAAAAGTCCAACCTGGTCCCTACTCAAATAATAGAATTTATAGGAGCCAGGTTAGACATGAGAAATTTAAGAGCCTTTCTCACAACCGACAGAGTTCGGAATCTGCGACTCCAGGTGCAGGCCATCCTTCACTCCAGCTCAACACCTGCGGAATTGATCCTGAGGGCGCTAGGGTCTATGGCGGCAGCGATTACTCTTCTTCCGCTCGCCCGCTTGAACATGCGGGTACTTCAATGGACACTTCAGGTGCAATGGTCATTTCTCTCCCTCCCCCTGTATCATCCCATTGCAATCAGCAAGGCTTGCAAGCGGTCTCTCTTGTGGTGGTTCCATTCTCCGGACCTCCACAGGGGCCGCCCCTTTTGTGCATCTCCCCCTCTCGCCACGGTGACCACGGACGCTTCCCGCCTCAGGTGGGGGGGGGGATTTTCCGGGCCGGACGGTCCAAGGCACGTGGAGCGATTCAGAGACCTCCCTGCATATCAATGTTCTGGAAATGAGGGCGGTGCTCTTGGCGTTGCAAGCACTTCAAGCCCTCCTTCCCCTGGGAACAATTGCAATTCAATCAGACAACATGTCGGTGGTCTGGTACATCAACAAACAAGGGGGAACCAGGTCTTACCCTTTATGTCGAGAAGCCATGAGAGTGTGGGAATGGGTGATCTCCACCAACCGCTTTCTCATCACAACGCATATTCTGGGTCAGACCAACATCCTAGCGGACAAGCTCAGTCGCACCATTCTCTCCCCGTATGAGTGGTCTCTCAATTCTCAAGTAGCGAAACGTATCTTCGCACAGTGGGGGACTCCCTGTTGCGATCTCTTTGCTTCTCCCTTAAATGCCAAGTGCGACAGTTTTTTCGCTCTAATCCCCCCCTCCAGGGGATTCTCCGAGAGACGCTGTGGTGCATGCTTGGCCTCCCGGTCTTCTTTATGCATACCCCCCTCTACCTCTGATGCTACAAGTACTTCAGAAAGCCTCTCGGTTGGGGTGCAGAATGATCCTCATTGCCCCGTTCTGGCCTCGACAGATCTGGTTCCCTTACCTAAGGTCTCATTCAGTGAATCCACCTTGGATTCTAGATCCCATTCCGGATCTGATATCACACCCGTCGAACCTACCAACTCCGAACCTGGACAACCTGAAGTTGACTGCTTGGCTGCTCCAGTTCCACTCCTAATCAGGACTCCCGGTATCTCGTCCCCAGTTAAGGCCATTCTGGTAGCGGCCCACAAGCCCTCTACCAGAAAAATTTACCGCAGTAAATGGAAGCGTTTCTCCATTTGGGCAGAGCGGCAAGGCCTAGATCCTTTCACAGTTCCCCTTCCTTTGGTTCTACATTTCCTTACTACTCTCTTTAATGATGGCGCCAGTAGTTCCACGGTCAAAGTTCAGCTGGTGGCCATATCTCATTACCATGTTGGACACGATTCAGGGTCTCTTATGTCGGCTAAGTTATGCAAAACCTTCCTAAAAGGCACCTTTTTGCTCAGACCCCCTGTCAAAGAAACAGTTCCCCCGTGGGATCTTTCCTTGGTACTTCAGGCCTTGACCGCTCCCCCCTTCGAACCTGCGGCCACAGTCGATCTTAAATTCTTGTCCTTTAAGACTGCTTTTTTGGTAGCCATTACTTCGGCTAAGAGAGTTTCTGAGCTTCAGGCCCTGTCCATGAAAACCGCCTTATTTGATTTTTCATCCGAACCGGGTGTGCCTCAGGATCACTCCCTCCTTTCTTCCTAAAGTAGCTTCGGAAGCTAACATTAATCAGTCCATCAACCTCCCTGTTTTCTTCCCTAAGTATCAAAACAAAGGCGAATACAAGCTGCATTCCTTGGATGTTCACAGGCAGCTTCGTTTTCACCTTCATATGACAGCTGGTCATAGGCAATCAGACCAGTTGTTCATTTCTTTTGCCAAATTCAATCTGGGTAAACCAATTTTCAAAGTTTCTTTGTCACGCTGGATTTCTCAGTGTATTCCGTTGGCGTACCAAGCCTCTGGGAGGCCCGCACCGGAGGGAGTCCATGCTCATTCGACCCGGTCTGTCTCTACTTCAGCGGCCTTTAAGTCTAGGGTTCCTCTGGATGACATTTGTTCAGCAGCCACTTGGGCTTCATCTCATACCTTTATTACTCATTACAAGCTGGACGTCACTTCTAGAGGTAGAGCAGCCTTTGGCTCCACGGTGCTCCGGAATATCCTTCGATGATGGCCACCCATGATTCAGGTAGCTGGGGACTCTGTCCCACAGGTTGCTGACAAGCGAATTCTCCTACTTCAGATTTAGAAGTTATGTACTTACCATAACGTTCCATCTGAGTAGGTGGATTCATTGTCTGCAACCATCCCGCCTCTATCCCCTGCCCTTGTCAGTTTCCTGCATAGGGTGTGTTACCCTTTAGTTAGGGTAGTTGGTGCAGGGCAAACTCGATCTGAGGTCATGTAGGGAGAGCAGGGCATTATGGGTGAGGGGAGGAGCTAGGAGCTCGGATCCATAGCTGGATAAACCATGCCGGTTCGGATCCGATATCGGATCCATACCCACAGGTTGCAGACAAATGAATCCACCTACTCAGATGGAACATTATGGTAAGTACATAACTTCTAATTATTAATTTCCGGGAAGGCTATGTTGGTACAGATTTACTTCTGCCTGCATCTGATCTGCGTTGAATGTTGTTCAGAGTTTCCTAAAATTGTGAAGTTGAGAGATTTTGGAGTTAGAGGTATGGTCACTGTACTGAAAGTTGCCTTTTCATAGAATTCCAGACATGGTAATATCAGATACCGGTCCACATTATGCAGATTTAGAGCTTAAGATTTTCAGAACAATGGGAATTATAGTACATTATTGCAGTTTTAATTATGTAGCATCTGATGGTAGAGTTAAGAGGCTAGGACATACTGTCAGGACTGTCATGCAGAAATCACAAAACATTAACATGGACTGTCAAGTAGACTAGCATTTAAGTACAGAATGTAGAAGGTGGTCTATTGCGTAATTAACTGAAGGATTCTTATATTGAAGAACAACTCCAATATTTACATCTTTAGTTACACCTTAGAAAATAATTTTACGTGAGAGGCTGAAAACAAACCTGTGTACACAGAAAGTTTGGGATCACCATGTAAAACATCTGCCACTAATCTAAGCAGAAGACCGAATAAAAACTGACCCATGTTACTCTACACAACAACCAAAAGGTATTGTTTCACTGCAGTGTGCACAGCTAAGGTAGTTTGTATTACTGAACGGAAGACTGTTTACAACAACAACATGTCTGCCTCATAATGATTGCATTGAATATAGAAGCAATGTTTATGTTGCCTTCAGAGAAGTACCAATCCCAAAAGAGGCATTTCCAAAGCAGGATGTTCACTAAGGACATTCTTGAACTCTTGAGAGACTTGCTACCAGAAGTTCCTGGTGCATAGTCAGTAGTGTTGTAGACCACAGAATCCTCTATGTAGATGAAGTATTCAGGATTTGGAAGACTGCACAGAAATCCAGCTACACTTTTTTGTGTAGTTTGTAATCTAACATTTATTATCAGAATTGATATGCATCATAAGAGCTGATATGAATTGTGACAACTAAGAGCAATAGTAGTTTGACTATGACTTTATTTAAGACCCTCCCAGGATCTTGCCTGATTGCTGCACCACTGATACCCAGCTGACCCTATCATTATGCTTTCCATGTGTGCTTGAGAGCCCTGCGGCTCATTCATTCCTGCCAGAGAATCCTGATAAGCTGTTCATTCCCCAATGAGAATGAGGTAGTAGGAGCGGGCCCAATTCGCTGGTCCAGGGAGGTAGTCTCCATCTTGGAGTGGTGAGCCAGAGCTACCTGTTTCACGCCAAGATGGAGAAGTCTTCAATGGTTCTCTCCCATCCTCCCTGGCCAGGTTTTGCAGGCACCTGGACCACTACATGAACTCTGGCTGCTTACATAATTTCTGTTTTCAGTGCATTGAGCTGGCTGTAATAGCTTCTTGTTTTAGTGTAATGGAATATTGTACCTTGTACTTGTTAAGATAAGTACCATTCATGGGTTTATTTGATACTTGAAATAGTAGCTATACCATTCATGGGTTTATTTGATACTTGAAATAATAGCTATACCATTCATGGGTTTATTTGACACTTGAAATAATAGCTGTCTAAAATATGTATACTTCAGCATTTTATTTGCAATGTGCAAGTACCTAAAAAAAGAGTAAAAAATATTTTCCTTATAAAAATGGTGGGTGATATATGTGGCTGAATTTTGAAAATGTTGGTACCTCTAGTCTCAGAGTTCCACATGTATGCGAGCCATGTAGTATTGTTTCTTAAGCATGAACTGATAGGTGGTTAAGTCTCTGTCTATTTGTATTATTGAATACCAAAGTTTGTATCTGCAGGGGGACTAGTGCATGCTGTTCATTAAAATGAGCTTTGTATGGAGTCAGTCGCTTTATTTGGTAAGTACTGCTTAGATGATAAATAATTTTGTTTTAAAACTTGGTTCTCGTGTGTGTATATATATATATATATATATATATATATATATATATATATATATATATATAGGAGGTAACATTTTCAGACGCAGACTAATGGCATTCTAGTGCTGTAATTTAATGTGTTACTTCATATATTTACAGACCTTAAGTAATAGTTTAAATTTAGTTTCATACTGATGCAGTTTAATTTGCAATAAAGCTTTTGTTGTTTCTGTATTGATCGTTGAATGCTGAAAAGGTGATTTCTTGTACAGTTAACTGGTTATATTGTTTGTGCTAGCAGAGCCATTTTTATAAAATTGTGCAAGAATTTGATAGTTGAGTAAAACTCTTTAAATGACCCTTTTCTGTATTAGTTATACACAGGAGCTTTAACTTCTAGTCTGACCAGGTTTTGTAAGGTTGTCAGTATTTATCTTGGCCCCAAACAGGATGTACCTCTTCATGCCCCCATTGGGCTACCCTTTCCAAGTAGATCAGCCTTGTTATCAACTTGTTTTGTTACCAGTTGGTGAGAAGTGTTGAGCTGATCAATAAATAACCATCATTCTCCGTTGGTAAATTTATGGGTGTGGCCAAAGCTCCCACATTGCTCTCCTCAAGGCCGGCTTCCTCTATGCAGTGCATACAGTGATTGCCTTTACTTTTAAAGTGTTCCCATATCCCTACTTGTTGTGGAGTACTACATTAGCCTGAAGCTCTAGTGTAGTTGTTTGGATCCTGACTCCGTCTGAAACACCCTTCCTACATGCCACTTTTGTTCTATCCTCCAAGGACAGTGAGCTGATAGCAGTTGCTTGCACCTTCAGCACCCAGACTTTATAGTATAGCTGTCAGGGCTTTAGCCCTCTATTTGCTTGGCTAATCTGATCTAACAGGGTGTAAACCCCTCCTAGTCAGTTACAGTTCCTGTTGCATTTACCACTGTTCCCAAATGTGCAGTTATAGCTTTGAGTAAAGCGTGTTGTTTGGGTGCTATTTGAAAATTTGAAGACCTGTAATTGTGATGCAGAATAATAAAACCTTAAGTATGGTGTGAAGGTAATATATTCTGATTCTGAGATTGCAGTATCTCAGAATATTGTTCCTCCTCCAGTTTACAGTGACTGTATATGTTGTTGGGAGGACGCAGCCCCCCCCCCCTCAAGTCAGGGGTGAAGCTTCCCTACAGAAATTATTTAAAAATGTAACAGTAGGCTTCAGTGAGTGTTAGGTGATGTATCCCCCTCCCCATGTTGGGAGGGGGTGAAGCTCCCCTGTAGAAATGACGCAAATGTATAATAGAGAGTTTCAGAGTTTGCTGATTTTTGTTGGTGTCAGCATAATTTCAAAAGTGCTGGGACTTGTAGTGTCAGGCCTTGCACTTCTCTGACAGGAAGCTTTATTATTTAGCCCTTACGACACCACCTGTTCACATAAAGTTCTGTGTTAACACTTACATCTGTCAATAATTTGTGTTGTCTTAGGTTGTTTGAAGGTAGAAGGAGATGGCATACATAATGTAAATTTTACATTCTACCTCCCCTCCTTGCTTCCTTTCTCCACCTGTTCCTTAACCACTGGAATATATCTGTGGATTCCTTGTCACCTGTTCTATGCATATACAGTTGTTGCTATGAAAATGTTTTTGAAGATCTAAGCATGGTAAATCCACCTCTCCCAACATTCACACACAGTGAAGAAGAGGAAATTTCTTTGGATGCCTGGTAGTCAGTGGGTGACTGTCTAGCTCTGCAGCTTACCTTACCTTGTCTTGACTGTAATTTACCTGTATCACAGACTGATACTTTCACTGTTTGATAGTGAACCAGTATCCTATGCTTTTATACACTGGTGAGGGTGGTAGTCTTCTGTGTGGCTTAATTATGGAACTTCACCATTGTGTAAGCTGGTTTCTTGCTTTCAGGTGCAAGATGGAAAAGAACCTTCTGTTTAGTGTTACATGAAAATGTCTGTAACTTGGTGTAATTGCCATCTCAGAGTGTGAACCTCCCTGCATTACTTTCCTGCTGTCATTCTTTTATTATAATTAAGTTTGATAACTCTAACATACCCTTGTAATACTGTATTAGAGGGTTTACATTTAGTACCCTAACTTGCCTGGATTCCATGTCATCCTCATTTTCTTCTGTTTTCTTGCAGTCCGTGGTAAGAGTGAGGACACTATCCATTCTGGCATTTTTAAATGGTTTAATTTCCATTTGAGGTGAAAGAAGTTCATTTTTTGTTGTTTGGATAGGTGTGATTGATAGCAAGTTCTGGGAATTACATACACTTTGCAAACAACTCCTCAAATGCTAACACTGCTCTGTTTTCTGATTCTTGAGTGTTGTTGTCTCAGAAAACTGTGTAAAAGCTGGAGGGATTTAGTATAATTGATAGGAAGTTTGGGGAAATGTGTGAATTCTGCTGGCAATTCCCCAAAAGTTTACACTGCTTTTGGCTATTCAGGATATTGTTTTTACTATTGGTACAATCCCTCTGTTTTCTAATTCTTGCATGTTCTTGTTTAGGACGATTACATAAATAAATGATTAATCAATGCACAGGTGCTTAACTGGTATATCATGTTTGTTCAGCTCCTTAGAAAAACATATACATACCATGTTTGACATTCACTAAGCTTTTGAACTGTGTGTTTTTTTTTTTTAATTGTATGCATTTTTCTTAAGTGTGGTATGTTATGTGTACTTTAGACATGAACTTGCATTGCATGATATTCTTGTGAGTGACTGCATCATGTATTCTTGTGTACTGCTGTGTGAAGACAGCTTCAACCTTTTTAGGTGGTATTTTGGTAACAGGGTGGTCTTGTTAGGGCAGGTACATTTACTTTTGAGACACATTAATGCTAATTGACTTGCTCAAGATGCCACAGTAGGCAGGTAGGATTCACTTATGGGTTATTGAATAAGTTTGTTTTTCTTTACAACCTTGCTGCAAACGAGATCATCTTACTGTGAGCTCTTTTAACAACATCCCCCACTTTACAGAGAACACTTGGATTTTATAGACATTTTTCACTGTGCGTATGCGATACACGATATACGTGTGATTCACAAACAGAATCTCAGTCTTGACACTAATCGTGCTTGTGTCAGTGGACAGCTTCTGTGCAGCTAAGGGAGATGTATGTTATACTGGGAATACTTATTATACTGCATATTATCTTTTACAGAGTGTTGGATGCTGAGTGCCTGCCTAAGAGCAGAAGGGTACACAGCATGACAGACAGTGCACACTGCATAAAATGTACATAATTTGAGTGTTTATTTATCCTTGGGGATGCGAAATGTAAATGATGGGAGAGGGGTAGGATAAGCAGTAGTATAACAACAAGAGGGACAAAATTAAAATCAAGTGAGGATCTTGACTATTTGGAACTGTACAACGGAGTGGGGAGGTTGCAACAGGATCATGGACTGATTTGATAGTACACACCTGAACTGAAATGGGTATTGTTTTTGCATTTGTCTTCTGTATGGTAACTGAACCAGGACTATTTTTAACTGTGTACATCCTGCAGATGCACGCAGTATAGCTTGCTGTAGCCACTGCATTTTATCTGTATTTTGGATGCATTTTACAATTTATTTATTTAACATTTGTTTACTGGGAAAGTCCGACTTGGACAGAGACAATTTTCAGTGGAGGCTCGGGGAGAAATGCTCCAGTCGCATGTCTTTGAAATGTGGGAGGAAACCAAAGCATGTAGAGAAAACCCACAGAAAGGCAGGGAGGACATGCAGACTCTGAGCATAAGGCACCCCAGCCGAGAATTGAACTGGAGAACCTCTTGCTGTGCAGTGACAACGCAAACAGCTGCACCACTGCGCCGTCCAATTTAGTACACATTTTAGTGGTGCCTAGTATTATCTTGCTCTGTGCTTACTATACAGGAGACGCATTTTGTAGTATGGCCCCTTTTGTGATTTTTAGATATGCACGGCACACAACAATAGAGCAATACCATGGTTACTGGTATGTTAGGCATTCACATGTAACAAGCTTCTTGAAGGTGTTGCTGCCTCCTTGCACATGCATGCATGCATATCAGTATTCATTACGTCATTATGGATAGTGGAGTTGAGTTATTACTCAACATAACGGTACTCTTTTGGTGTGATGGCAGTACTGACTTAGTATGTTATTGTGCACGGTTGTGGGTTGTGTGTTTTTTTGTACTCTGGTACTAGCATTTGCTTCAGCGAGGGCATATGCTTTTAAAATTTTAAGTTTTAGATTGCATATAATGTTATTCATCTATGTCCTGCTGTGGCGCCAGCTTGCAGCACCTCCTTGCTCAAGGTAATTTTGAATGGTTTCTAAAGTGTTTGTACATACCTTTGCCTGCACTGCTATATGGCTGAGGCCTTGTATTTTTTCTGCATCGTGTAAATCCTGCCTGGCACAGTATTTTGGATGCCATCATTTGTATAGTTCATCCCTTCCTCAGTCTTTGGCAGTATGCAGCTGTGCTGTGCCATTTTATCTGCATTAATAGTGAGTTTGTGAGCTGAAGGGTGTGGAGTTTCTTCATGCACCTGCCCATTATGCTATGGACTAACTTTCTGAATCTCACTCATTTGTAATTTGTGTTTATTGTACATATGTTTTGCTACAGTTCTAGGATGGTGCACATTTATCATAGCAGTAAAGTTGTCATATTTTGCTTTTACCTTGGTACACAATAATCCTTGCATTGTCATTGTAGTGATTTTCACTATAGTAGCTTGGCTTACTTTTCCACAAAGTGACATTTTTGTGGTACTGCCATGTACCACTGTTCACCATGTTCTATGGTTGTTCAGAGTCTGTTCTTTGCTAATCTGATGGCTTTTCAAGTACAAGGGGTTTGTTCAAGGAGTGCTTTGATATTATATATATTTTTTTTACTTCATGTGCATTGCTACTTCAAATTGTTTGGAATATATGCACCTCTGCCTACGACTTGTTATTGAGATTAGCTAAGAAAGTGGTATGTTGAAAGAAAACAAACCAAAAGAAGTGGCAGAAGGCCTTGCTGCCATGTGTCTCTTATTTTTTGTTGCCCTAGGAAAGAAAGCTGTTACTAGTTTTCTCCCTTTTCATCTCTGACCCCCTATCGCCCTACACATGAGCAGTCTGTGGCTATAAAAACAGTATTTTATCTTCATTTTCTTTTAATTTTATGTATATTTTGTAAAGGAGCAGTAGTAGGAAAGGTGAAAAGATGAGTGGTAACGAATATCCATGTACTAACATATAAACATTAAACATTATTAGTTTATTCATCCACTGTTTTCTGTATTTTTGTGTTTTTTTTCTACTAGTTTTCTTTGTAGCAACATGTTTAAGGACTGTAAACATGAATGTCATGACATTTTTTTTTTTTGCAAAGCACTGATATTTCTTCTGATTTCTTCAGAGATGTTAATTACTTAGTTTTTTATGCACACTAATACACATGGATGGATATTTACTACATGATATTAGACAGATGTATTTTTATATTTATGGTGTTCTAGTTGGATATCTAACCATAAACCTAATGTGTTTTTTCTTGATTTTAGTTCTTGCCACAGACCCATACCTCTCAACCTCTTAGACCAAGAAATCTGGACGAAGCTATAAGAAATGGGGGGAACAAAGGCCAAAAAATAGGGGACAGTTTTTAAATATTGCTCTTACAATCTCAGAAAGTTGATAGAATTAAAGATTTTGCATTAGCACAAATTTACTAATGGGTATGAAGTCTGAAACTCAAGTGTGTTATTATTTTGTGGATTAAATCCTCAACAATTAGCCAGTGATTTTCCAGAAAACCAACATTTTTTGAGGAACAGACAAAAAGTAGAAGGCAAAAATCTGGGCAGTCGAGAGGTATGCGCAGACCTGATGAAAGCTTTATTGCATTAGGTAGCTGAAAACAATTTTGGGTGTATTTTATACTTTTCTTAATACCTGATTTTGGAATGTGGGTTGCAAATAAATGGGTAGTGTTTTCCTTAACTAAGATTTAGTTTGATCTAATCAGTGGTAGTTTGTGGGGGTGGGCACTTCTTCTAAAATGCACTTTTATGGCCCTTTTTGTACTGTTTGCCTTGAATAGGCTGGTTTAAAATTAAACAATACGTACATTTTCCACACCTACTTTTAAGTATATAAAAGTTGATAGTTTAATATTGTTAAAATATTTCTGAATTTTTGATACTGAGGATCGCTTGTTGCTTTGGAATACTACGTGGGTTTCAAGAGTTTTGGAAATTATTGTGATTTGAGCTCTTGGAAAGCGAGAGGATGCCTGAGGAATGGAGAAAGTGTTTTGGTACCGATTTTTAAGAATAAGAGTGATGTGCAGAGCTGTAGTAACTACAGAGGGATTAAATTGATCAGTCACAGCATAAAGTTATGGGAAAGCTAGGTTAAGAAGGGATGTGATGATTACTGATCAGCAGTATGGTTTCATGCCAGGGAAGAGCACTACAGATGCGGTGTTTGCTCTGAGAGTGTTGATGGAGAAGTACAGAGAAGGTCAAAAGGAGTTGCATTGTGTTTTTCTAGACTTAGAGATAGCATATGACAGGGTGCCTAGACAGGAGTTGTGGTATTGTATGAGGAAGTCAGGAGCATCAGAAAAGTATGTAAGAGTGGTACACGATATGTACGAGGGTAGTGTGACAGTGGTGAGGTTTGCTGTGGGAGTGACGGATGTGTTTAAGGTGGAGGTGGGGTTACATCAAGGATCATCTCTGAGCCCTTTCTTATTTGCAATGGTGATGGACAGGTTGACAGACGAGATCAGACAGGAGTCCCCGTGGACTATGATGTTTGCAGATGACATTGTGATCTGTAGTGAGAGTAGAAAACAGGTGGAGGAGACCCTGGAGAGATGGAGGTATGCTCTAGATAGAAGAGGAATGAAGGTCATCAAGACTAAGACAGAATATATGTGTGTGAATGAGAGGGAGGATAGAGGAATGGTGAGGATGCAAGAAGTAGAGGTGGCGAAGGTGGATGAGTTTAAATACTTGGGGTCAATAGTTCAGAGTAACGGTGAGTGTGGAAGAGAGGTGAAGAAGAGAGTACAGGCAGGATGGAGTGGGTGGAGAAGTGTCAGGAGTGATTTGTGACAGATGAGTACCTGTAAGAGTGAAAGGGAAGGTCTGCAAGAGGGTAGTGAGACCAGCTATGTTATATGGGTTGGAGACAGTGGCATTGACAAAAAGGCAGGAGTTTGAGCTGATGTGGCAGAGTTAAAGATGTTAAGATTTGCACTGGGTGTGACGAGGGTGGACAGGATTAGGAATAAGTATATTGGAGGGTCAGCCCAGGTTGGAAGGTTTGGAGACAAAGCCAGAGAGGCAAGATTACGATGGTTTGGACATGTGCTGAGAAGGGATGCTGAGTATATTGGGGAAAAAAGATGCTAAGGATGAAGCTACCAGGTAACAGGAAAAGAGGAAGGCCTAAGATAAGGTTTATGGATGTGATGAGAGAGGACATGCATGTTGTTGGTGTGACAGAGCAAGATGCAGAGGACAGGAAGAAATGGAAACAGGTGATCCGCTGTGGCGACCCCTAACGGGAACAGCCAAAAGAAGATGATGATTGTGACTGAGCTCATCAACAAAGTTTTAAGACCACTAGTTTCTTTGTTTTTTTTATTTTTGAATATCCATATACTCCTACACTAAGTTCAAGATTCAAATTATGCAACTGTTTCTATATAATTAATTGCAGGATTGAAAGAAAATACAGAAAATTGAGTCACAAGATCATTTACACTTTGCCAGTACTGACCCTCATGTTTAATTTGAAGAATGCTAGGGTGCCATTTTTTTTTAACTTGCAGGAAAGGTCTGTTGCAGAGGTTGGTTAGGCATTGGGTAATAAATCTGTTAATCCATAGCTTTTTATTTAGTCCCTAGTTATGTATAAGTGGAACTGCTTGACTTGTGAAGATATTGGAGAGCAGAAAGAACTGGGTCCCTAATGGTGCAGAATGCAAGGCATAGATTAACTTCTTATGGGCTTTTATAGGGTAAATTAAGGTATAAGTGCATCTTTCCAGGTAGCTTAGGAACTTTTAGCATAAAAATTTCTTTGGTTATGAACCACTGGGGCTTTCTCATTTGCTTAATATGTCTAAAATGGTATATCCTGAAGGCGGTGTTGTTCTCCATAATTAGTCTAATTAGGGCTGCCTGCAGAGAGATAAGTTCCTTCAACCTGAATGTACCTTAGCAGATCAGTTGTGTTAAATAGAAAGATTTTCTGACTGCTGCTGTTACATGGTTGTCAAAGGGGAGGGAATTGCCAACTCAAGCTGCAAGATCTCTGCCTGTATTATCAATTTGCAGTGTGGTATTGACCATACCATACATTGAGGGCGAGAGAGTGTTTACCAAATGTGACAATACTGCACTTTTTCACATTCAAAGTTAGCCCTTTTTTCTGCTTACCACTTGTTTATGAAGGTTAATTCCTGCAGTAATTGTACTCCTCTGCAAACTTCATTAACCAAAGGTCCTGATTTCCAGATTGGAGAAGTAAATATTGAACAGGAGGGGTGCCAGTACTGAGCCGTAGTGGACTTGTATTTCAAGGAGGCATCTGCCATCTTAGCTATACAGGTTCTATCTTTTATCCGGTTAGCTATCTATCTCTCTATGTGTAGATCTACTTTTAAGGTACGTAGCTTATTACAGTGCCAGCATAGTATGTGTTATTGAATGCTTTGGCCAGATCAAATAAGTTGTGTGAACAGAACGACTGCTGCTTACATCATGTGTGAGATTCTTGAATAATTTACCTCAATTGAATAGGCAGAATCTCTGTTTGACAAAGTCAAACTGATGTGGGTTTAGCCTGATTAGGTTTTTGTTTTCCTGGTTTTAGGTCAGATATGATGCATGCCGTGACTTTGCAAAACAGCCTAGTTAGGACAATAGGTCTATTGGTTTCTGAGTCCATGCTAAGGCTGCCATTGTGTAAAGGCATCACCACTGCAGTTTGCCATACTTTTGGTACAAATCCTATGCTAAGTTCAGGTTAAACAATTAATGTGGGGTTCCACAAGGATATGTTGGGTACTGTTAAATAGGCATCCAAGTAAATTATCAGGTGCAATAGAAGTAGTTTATTTTTTTGGTGTTAAGAGAACCTTCAGTACATGTTCCTTTGTGATATTAAGAGAGGTAATGGGTTCAGGAATATGTGGAATTAGTGCAAACTTCACCCCTGAAACTACTAAGTTTATCTGTTAGTATATTTGCATTGTATATTGGATGCATGTGGGTGGTGCCATTTTGAATAAGTTCATAAAACTATTTGGTATTATTTCTTAGTTTCCTAATATATAGGACATTCATGATCTGCCTTTACTGTTCCTGATAGTAGCTTTCAGTTCCTTACCGTTATTCTCTGTCTTTTTTTGTAACACTTTTTTAACTTCTGTTTTAGACTGTGACATTGGTACACTTATGTTAATAGTTTTTCATGCAGTGTACGTATGTTTTATTTTTAGCAAGTACCATTCACTCCATCATTAAATGAATTCTTATCTTTCCTTAAACCTCACTCCACCTCCTGAAAGTTGTTCTGCATGTATTGTTCTCACAGATTCCATTTATTTCTATGTAGTTTTCTCCTTCCCCTCCCTACTGCTGTTCTTGATGCAGTCTTGAAGTTATGATTTAAGATGTCACCTTTTATGGAGTTTAAGCTGGTAGAACACCAGGGTGTTTTGTTCTTAAACTTCCTGTTATATTTGGTACTAGTAAGGATTGCCAGGTGTAAGTACTTATTACTGCAGTGGGACTAGAACTCCTTTGTATAAATAGCAGTTATCATCTGCATCAGGTATCTTGGTGTTACAAGTAACCGGATAGTTATTCATAGAGTTTGAGAGACTTGTCAGTTTGAAGACCTTGTGTATAGAATTATTCACTGTAGAGTTTGAGATTCTGTAAGAAAATGTTAACAAGTTTTTGTACAGACTTGATCAGCCAGGGCTGGAGAAATTTGGGCATGATGCTTGTGGTGGCTGTAATATTTAGGACAAGGTCAATAATAGTTAAGCAAACTAAAAATACAAGGGAATTTGTATTTATCAAGTCTAAGGTTCTCTGGACGTACCCATCTTAGGAGGTATAGGTGCAACATTTCATTGAGGTGCGGTTGACATTTTCCATTGTAAAGGTATTTTTGATAGTAAGTAGTTCCTCAAGAAAATTTATTTTATATGGTCATCAGGGGGCATAGAGGGTGTCCTGTAGTAGGCTGTATATTGATAGCTTGTCTTGTTCCCGTTAATAAACACATGAAAATGTATTTCCTTTATTTTATTTAAAATATTTAGAATATTTATAGTTAAATGAACTTGACCCTTGGGGACTCTCTTCAGTCACAGCCTATTTGCCGAGAATGAAACTTAATGTTGTATAGTAATATAGCATGAAAAGCAATAAAATGCAGTAATTCTCAGGTAGCAGCAATGTAATAGGGAAAAATACCCCTTTGTCGTGTACTTGTGTAAGCATATGACCCAGATTTAGAGACTGTAGCTTTTCCTCAACAAGACAATCAGGGGAATGTCTTTCTCTCTCTCTCTCTTGTTTCCTACAGACTCTTTAGAGGGGGTTTCTGTCTGGCTGACAGAGCCTTGAAGGATCCCAGTACTGTGTGATATCCTGCACATTCCACAAAACAAATAACACCTAAATACCTGCTCAGGAGATATAAACTTCCACCAAAACATAAATAGGACCTGTTGGTGAGACAGTTATCTTTTCTAGAGAATCCCCCTTTTATGGAATAGGCTTCCCTTGGGTATAAAGCAAAACAGTCTGTGATCCTCTTTAAGGCTAACCTGGACAAATAAATGGGCAATCATAAATGCACCCCATGTCTGACCTTCATTGAAAGAAGTCGACACTATGTATTTAATTATTCTTGTGGATGGTTATTTACAATTTGGGATGTGGTGGCTAGATACTGTCCACCAGATAAATAGCATAGTATTAACCTATGAATTTAAGAACTTATGTACAAAGATGAGTAAAAAGACTTTTGGCTTTTCCCAGTTAGGGGTCGCTACAGCGGAACTCCGGTCCGCTCATGATTGGCAGTGGATTTTTACTGTGCCGAGTTGCCAGCCTGACCCCCAACCTTCAAAGAAGGCACACCAATTCACGCTCGCACCTACCTGCATGTCTTTAACTTCACTCGACTGCGAGGAGGACATGCAGACTCAACACACAAGGCGCTCCAGCCGAGAATCGAACAGGAGAACCTCCTGCTGTGAGGCGACAATGCTAACCGCTACACCACCGCAGCTGTTTATGTTTATGTACAAAGAAAATACCTGTTGAGTCATTCTATACAGAACCACATAGCCAGGGCATACAACATCATTGTAGAATGAAACCTTTGGCTGATGGTCACATTAGGTATATCACAACCTACACCAGTGATATAAAGAGAATACAACAAGTTATTCATGACAATTGGCATATACTAACTATAGATGCCCAAACAAGGGATGTCGCAGGGAGAAATCCATCTTTTCTATATAGAAACAGTAAAAGTCTAAAAAGGATCTTATGTGGTGATATACACATCACACCAGATGATCATAGAACGACTTTATGTAACCCTGTCTCAAATAGACAAGGCACTTTCCCCTGCCATAGTTGCAGTAGATGCAACTATATTACCAAAGAACAACCATTTAAACATCCAACCATGGATTATGTATTTATCCCACATTTTTTTGCCAACTGTAATACCCGCAACTTAATATACCTTGCCACATGTGTTAAATGTCAGGCATTCTATATAGGACTAACAAAAAGGAAGCTCCAGGAGCGCATTTATAACCACCTGTATGACATCAGGAAGAAGGTAGAGACGAATGCGTTAGCAAAACATGTTATGGAATTTCCATCACATTCCTTTAACTTCAGAGTGTTGCAGGTAGTCACTGATAATGGCAGGGATGGTAACAAGGAGAACAATCTGGCCATCAATGAACTGAATTTGATCCTCAAATTGGGAGCACATTTGACACCAGGAATTAATAACTTCATATCCATAAAGCCAGTTCTGTTATCTAGGTAGACAGAAAACTGCCTCTATGCATACACAATATCATTACGCAATGTATTCTGCTCTTTATGCATGCTTATAATTGTGTATTTAAGATATCAGCTAGTTAACATATGAATATATTTATCTATATGTTTTCTATGTATTATTTTCATACATATGCGTTATATAGATTTCTCAGTGTGCTACTGTCTGTCATCATAGATTAACATCTAAACTCAAGACATTAATGTTCTTGCATATACACTCCCCATACAAGAGACTTAAACAATATCCAGCTTCATATTGTAAACAATTTTATAGGCTGATGCAAAAATACACATATATATGTCTGGTTAAGTTACACCATTTTTTATAAGTTTTACACACAATATGAAGTAGCTATCATTTTTTGTCTCAAATTTATGCTACATCAAGTTAGCTAGTTTACTTGAAAAATTTTTTTACTTGCGTTACTATCTGTTTATTTGCAAAGTTCTAAAAAATTTTTTAAATTCAGGTTTATACATATTTTTTATAAGAAATATGGAATTGTTTATATTAATGCTTCGCCTCAAGAGATTTGTTGTTCTCCATCTAGTCAGTGTATACATCATGGTATTATATATCAATACATTAATATTAACTGTAAATGATAAAAACACCGATTCTAAGAAGATGATATATGGGGGGGGACTTATATGCTTAGTTTCACTCTTGCTTTGTTGTCATTTGATAAGAGCAATACATGCGTTTCATGCTCATATAAGTAATGTTTAAGTTGAAGTTCATGTCCGAGATTCCACGGACATTTATTTAGGACTTTAATCTCGTATCATACTCATTGAGCATATGATGCATAGGTTACTGAGACCATTTTGGTTTTTAATCCTCTATGTTTTGCTGACTACATTCAGTAATTGTCAGCGAGACCTCTTTATGCACGCATCAAAGAAATATTGAATGTATGAAAAGTTTTTACAATATGTTCTACATTAGATTATAGGTCTACAGTATTCTATTCTTAAGTTTTTAAAAAACTTACAATTGATACATGCACTTATAAAGCTAAGATTAATGTCATGTGATTTTTTGGATAAACTTGACATTTACCTGTAAGACTTATTTGTTTGTTTTAGCGGCGAGATTCTCGCTGCCTAATGAGTACGCTTACAAAGCGCACAGAATTAAAACACACAGGTCTTAGGCATTGAATTATTTAACTGATTTCCCGCGTTTTAGCGGTTATATACCTGAACTCTTGCATTTTTAATTGATATCTGATGAAGCGTGGACCTACCACGCGAAAGCGCTTATTTTTCTACATTTTAATAAATACTTTTTTGGATTATACAACGGATTGCTGACATTTCTTCAGCCTGAACACCTGTGGTTTATATAGAACAATTTTTCGTGCATTCCTTTTGGTTGGCTCCTCACTTTTGTGCTTTCATTCTACATTTTCTTGGTGAGTGAACCATTTAACATGGGCACCGACTATATTTTCAATCTTGCATCTTTCATTTTGGTCGGTCAACCCAGTACATCATGGAATCTGCTTTACATCTAGAACCGGAGCCGAGGGAGACATCATCATTGTGGAACGGACTCATTCATGTAATTAACAACCCTTTATTGTCTCTGGATCTATCGAATGATGTTGGATGCATACAGACTCAACAAAATGGTGAGAATCTCACAGACTTTTATCCCTTGCTGAAATTATTAGAGGATAATTTATACCAACTTCAAAGGTACGCCTGGCAAAGGCTTCATTTAGAAGCATGTGTTCATTTTAAAATAGTCCCTAGGGGTATGAGGGTATTCTGTATGCCCACCTATGGGGACTCACATCCTGAACTTTTAAAACGCTGGCAGGACTTAAACATCGAGTTGGGGTTTAACTATGCAAGACTCATGATAGACTATTTTCAGCCCTTAGAAACGGAACTAAGGGACAAAACTGATTTACTATATAAACAACTATCTGAACGTTTTATCTCTAGTTTCTGTGTAGACAAAGTCAATCACATGTTTACACAAGTCAACATGTTCAGTGAAAGATTGAAAGCCACCAAACAGAAAAAATTGTTACGGGACTATAATGATTTCCAAAGGGGTCAAGTGTTCATTTGGCCGAGGCACCAAGCTGCTCAATCGGCTACAACTGAGGACAGGATGGAAAACGCTGCCAGGCCCTCCAAGTCCAACACAGCAACCAGCACTGTGCAACCTCTACCTCAACCACCTTTATCCATGCTTCAAACAGAGGCAACAACATCGGCTTCACTAAACAATGTGCAAACAGCTATTGGTTTTGCAGACACGCCCCCTCCGAACCAAGAAGCGTTTTTCAACCATGCTCCATCTCAGTCTACAGGAGCAATTTCTAAGAATACATCCACAGTCCCTTCTTCCTCTGGGGGTTTTTTACCATATCTCAAAAAGCAAGTTTCCTATCACAACAGGGGGAGGTCTCGCAGCAGAGACTCCCGCAAAAGGAAATACTCGTCGGAGCAATTTCCACAAAACAGAAGGAGAAGGAACTGACTCACAGCCTTTTGTTTAACCACTCTAGTGTCTCTTTGGACTTACCTAGTGTTAAGGTTCTGAACAAAGGCCTTAACTTTATACCAGCGACTAGTGCAAAGTTAACAGACACTCTAATAGACTTGAGACTGTTTTGCAGGAACTTATGTTTGAAATTGCTCTTTAAAACTGAAGATGCTTGTGATCGGGGCATAACATGCTACAGAACCAATAGTACATTTATACCTAACATGCCGTCACACATTGAGTGCTTCCTAAAGGCTTGTGAACATCAATATTATTTGATGTTCAGTAAAATAACTAAGAAAGGAAGATATTACAACCTTAGCCCGCAGGAAGCAAGTAGTTTGAACAACCTTAAACAGGATTCACGAATAGTAGTGAAACCGGCTGATAAGGGGGGGGGGGGGTTGTTGTTTTAGACAGACATGATTATTTGAGAGGCATGCATAGTATGCTATCAGAAGCAGACACATATACACCTATAACACACAAAGAAGGGTCACGTATTGTCAACATGGTTCAGGACACCTTATATGATTTAGTCACATGTCGCCAAGTTAGCAAAGAGATCTACAATTTCTTATACATAGAGCATCCTACCATACCCACCATCAAAGGCATACCTAAAATTCACAAGGAGGTAATTCCAATTCCTTATAGACCCATTGTGTCTGGTGACAATTGGGTAACAGCACACATCTCCAAGTTCGTGGAGGACCTGTTAAGACCAGTAGTAAACCAATTTTCCACCATATTGAAAGACACTTATGATCTTTTAGATAATATCAAAGATGTCAAACTGGATGATAGTGAACAGTATATATTTATCACCTTAGATGTCAAAAACTTGTTCACATCAATACCCAATGCAGAAGGCATGGAATACATTAGACAACTTCTGAGTAAAGAAACCTCCTTCAGTAATGATAGAATTATATTGGTGTGCCAATTGATGGAACTTATTTTGTTTAATAATGTGTTCATGTTTGGCGATAGGTATTATTTGCAGAAATGGGGGGTAGCCATGGGCACCCCCTGTGCAAATACCTACGCCAATCTGGTGGTTCTGTGGTGGGAGAAGTTGTTTCTCTTCACCCATCAAAGATTCAAGCATGTAAAACTCTACAGACGCTTTGTAGATGATATAATAATCGTATGGGAAGGCACCCTGGAACTGTTTGAATCTTTCCTAGATTACTTGGAAACTACTAGCAGCTTCCTAAGATTTACTAAGGAAACTTCCGCCACTCACATTAACTTCCTTGACGTAACACTTAGTTTTACACCTGAAGGCGGCATTGTTTCATCCCTATACAGGAAACCGACGTGGCGCAATGCGTTGCTGTCTTTTGATAGCATGCATCCCAGGCATGTGTTCCAAGGCATAGTAAAAAGCCAGTTCCTCAGGATACTAAAACTCTGCAGCAAAGAAGCAGACCTTAATAAAGAAGCCCTGTTGTTAGAGAGATTATTTTCTGATAGAGGCTATGACCCTAAGATGGTCAAAAAAATCAAACATGAGATATTAGGGCAGAAAATACCTGTTGAGTCATCCTACATAGAACCACACAAACAGGGCATACAACATCATTGTAGAATGAAACCTTTGGCAGATGGTCAAATTAGGTACATAACAACCTACACCAGTGACATAAAAGAAAATACAACAAGTCATTCATGACAATTGGCATATACTAACTATAGATGCCCAAACAAGGGATGTCGCAGGGAGAAATCCATCTTTTCTATATAGAAACAGTAAAAGTCTAAAAAGGATCCTATGTGGTGATATACACATCACACCAGATGATCATAGAATGACTTTATGTAACCCTGTCTCAAATAGACAAGGCACTTTCCCCTGCCATAGTTGCAGTAGATGCAACTATATTACCAAAGAACAACTATTTAAACATCCAACCATGGATTATGTATTTATCCCACATTTTTTTGCCAACTGCAATACCCGCAATTTAATATACCTTGCCACATGTGTTAAATGTCAGGCATTCTACATAGGACTAACAAAAAGGAAGCTCCAGGAGCGTATTTATAACCACCTGTATGACATCAGGAAGAAGGTAGAGACGAATGCGTTAGCAAAACATGTTATGGAATTTCCATCACATTCCTTTAACTTCAGAGTGTTGCAGGTAGTCACTGATAATGGCAGGGATGGTAACAAGGAGAACAATCTGGCCATCAATGAACTGAATTGGATCCTCAAATTGGGAGCACATTTGACACCAGGAATTAATAACTTCATATCCATAAAGCCAGTTCTGTTATCTAGGTAGACAGAAAACTGCCTCTATGCATACACAATATCATTACACAATGTATTCTGCTCTTTATGCATGCTTATAATTGTGTATTTAAGATATCAGCTAGTTAACATATGAATATATTTATCTATATGTTTTCTATGTATTATTTTCATACATATGCGTTATATAGATTTCTCAGTGTGCTACTGTCTGTCATCATAGATTAACATCTAAACTCAAGACATTAATGTTCTTGCATATACACTCCCCATACAAGAGACTTAAACAATATCCAGCTTCATATTGTAAACAATTTTATAGGCTGATGCAAAAATACACATATATATGTCTGGTTAAGTTACACCATTTTTTATAAGTTTTACACACAATATGAAGTAGCTATCATTTTTTGTCTCAAATTTATGCTACATCAAGTTAGCTAGTTTACTTGAAAAAATTTTTACTTGCGTTACTATCTGTTTATTTGCAAAGTTCTAAAAAATTATTTAAATTCAGGTTTATACATATTTTTTATAAGAAATATGGAATTGTTTATATTAATGCTTCGCCTCAAGAGATTTGTTGTTCTCCATCTAGTCAATGTATACATCATGGTACTATATATTAATATATTAATATTAACTGTAAATGATAAAAACACCGATTCTAAGAAGATGATATATGGGGGGGGGACTTATATGCTTAGTTTCACTCTTGCTTTGTTGTCATTTGATAAGAGCAACACATGCGTTTTATGCTCATATAAGTAATGTTTAAGTTGAAGTTCATGTCCGAGATTCTACGGACATTTATTCAGGACTTTAATCTCGTATCATGCTCATTGAGCATATGATGCATAGGTTATTGAGACCATTTTGGTTTTTAATCCTCTATGTTTTGCTGACTACATTCAGTAATTGTCAGCGAGACCTCTTTATGCACGCATCAAAGAAATATTGAATGTATGAAAAGTTTTTACAATATGTTCTACATTAGATTATAGGTCTACAGTATTCTATTCTTAAGTTTTTAAAAAACTTACAATTGATACATGCACTTATAAAGCTAAGATTAACGTCATGTGATTTTTTGGATAAACTTGACATTTACCTGTAAGACTTATTTGTTTGTTTTAGCGGCGAGATTCTCGCTGCCTAATGAGTACGCTTACAAAGCGCACAGAATTAAAACACACAGGTTTTAGGCATTGAATTATTTAACTGATTTCCCGCGTTTTAGCGGTTATATACCTGAACTCTTGCATTTTTAATTGATATCTGATGAAGCGTGGACCTACCACGCGAAAGCGCTTATTCTTCTACATTTTAATAAATATTTCTTTGGATTATACAACGGATTGCTGACATTTCTTCAGCCTGAACACCTGTGGTTTATATAGAACAATTTTTCGTGCATTCCTTTTGGTTGGCTCCTCACTTTTGTGCTTTCATGTACAAAGATGAGTAAAAGGCAAAAAAAAAAAAAACTGGCACAGTTATATACACAGCAGTACTAAAAACTACTTATGACAAATATACTACAGGATATGCAGCCTTGCAGATATAAACAAAGACAGTGAGTAGGTAACAGTAGGTTCATATCCCGTGCATGTACATTCCACTTGTAGCTGCTATTGGTGCACTTAGATGATTTTTGAAAAAAATTAAGATACAGAGTTGGCTAAGGGTATTTGGGGAATGAAATCTAGGCATGAGGTCTTGTATTGGTCCATGTGAAGAACTTCATACAGAATTGTGCTGATGAGAAAAGTCTTGGCAATTGTAAGCTAACCTGCTTATAATTGTAAGGCATCAACAGTCTCTCCTACCAGTACTAACAATAAAACATTAAATATGATTATGCATTGTTTATAGGTTTTGCAGATTTCTGCCACAGGTGGGAGCCTATGATTCATAGGTTCATAGGTAGGTACTAGGCTATGTTGGCCCTAGGGCCTATATAAGCCTAGCCAAAGGTACCCTGGCTTTAGCCACCCAAGAAAATTATTATCCGGTGCCACTGTCGAGCAGAGCCACAGAAGTGATCCCCGGGGTGAATTTCCTATCTCCCATCCAATCATCAAGATTTTTCTTGAAGAGTGCTAATGAGGAGCTTTGTTTGATATAGATAGGTAGTTTGTTCCAGAGTATGGGAAGTCTCTGGGACAGAAATCTATCCCTCCAGCATGTTCTGTTTATTGTGGTGACAAGATTTAGGTCCCTAGAGCATGTAGCTCATAGGGATTGGGATTTCTTTAAGTGGAGCATGCCTAAAAGCTCTGGGTTTGACATAGCTTTGTGTGTTAGGCAGAGATTGCCTCTGAGTAGGCGATATGCGACGGAGTAAAGCTGCAGTTTTTTGAGACTGTCTGTGTAGGGCATCTGTTTAAGGCTGGTAATCCACTTTGTGAGGTATTTCTGTGGCCTTTCCAGGTGTTGTAGATGTCTTGTGAGGTACATATCAAAAGGGGCATTGTACTCTATAATGGGTCTAATGAGTGATGAGTAGAGGGGAACAATGACCTCTTTTTTCCTGGATGAGAAACCTTTTGTGATGAGGTGTGCCACGTAGAAGGATTTCCTGACTACTGTGGCGATGTGATTATCAAAGGAGAGACTACTGTCCACCTGTGTCCCAAGGTCTCTTATCACACTTTCGGTGTTAGGTAGACTACCACCTATGTGGTAGTTCATGGGTACAGAGTTTTTACCAAAAGGGATGACAGTGCACTTTTTGGCATTGAGCATGAGGCCATGGCTTTGACACCAGGCATCTGTCTCAGCGAGGCCCTTTTGTCGGATGTCCACATCTTTTGGAGTTTTGATTATGGCTCCTAGTTTGCAGTCATCTGCGAACTTCGTTAGCCAAAGACCTTCTGTGTTGGCCTGTACTTCAGAGAAGTAGATACCAAACAGGAGAGGACCCAGAACTGAACCTTGTGGTACTCCACTTGTCACAGGTCTGAAGTTGGATTTTGGAGTCTGCTAATTTCACAGTGTGGGTTCTGTCAGTGAGCCATTTGGCAATCCATCTTGTGACATAGGGATGTATACTTAGTTTAGTGAGTTTATCTATAATTCCAGAGTGGGGAATGGTGTTGAAAGCCTTGGTGAGATCTAGATAGGCTTTGTGACCCACCTTTGGTGACTGCTTCAAAGGAGTCTATCAGGTTTAGGAGAAATGATCTGCCTTTTACAAACCCGAACTGGGTGGGGTCCTGAGTTTGGGGATTACCAATGTCATTGTTTATAAGTTCCATGATAATACGTTCCACAGCCTTGCAGACCAGGCTCGTTAGGCTAATGGGGTGGTAGTTTCTAGGGACTGTGGTGGCTCCCCCTTTGTGGAGTGGGATAACTGCCGCTGTGCACCGTTCAGTGGGCATATAGCCTGAAGTGAGGCTATAATTGAACATGGTACTTAGGTGGGATGCCAGTTTGTTCTGTAGTTCATGTAGAACACAGCCTGGGATGTTGTCAGGTCTCATGGATGCTGTGTTCTTGGCTTTGGATAGTGTGTTTTTTACCTGTGCAGCCGTGATTACAGGAACTTTGCTTTCTTCTGGTATAGAGATGGGCCCTTTAGGGGATGACGGGAGTAAAGTTAGCACTGAACCTATCTGCCAGGATATTGGCAATATCAGTTGGTTCTGTATATTTAGTGCCATTGTGCTGTAACTCAGAGCAGATCTGAGTGTTGCCATTGAGATTCTTGACAGAGCTATAGAATGCTTTGTGGTTGTCTTTAGAGTCAGTGGTGATTTTGTTTTCATAACTAGCTTTGGAGGATTTTATGAGGGATCTCAGCTTCATACTGAGGCTGACCAGGGAGTTTCTCCAATCATGGGATTTTACTCTTTTGCAACAGTTTCTTTCTTCTGTTGTAGAGTTTGTTTATGGCATGGGGCCACCAGATTGGCCTCCTTTTTTTGGAGGATAGCATCTTGGTTCTGTTAGGGATTGCACGATCCATGCACTCGTGTAAGTGCTTATAAAGTCCATTTGTGTAGGATTCAGCAGTCATACCTCTGTTGTCCGTCAGCATGGGTGTTGTGAAGTTTGTCACTTCTGCCTTAAGAAGCGTGAAGTTGGCTTTGGAGACATTTTTTACTGTGGTTTCCCTAATGGGGGGTGGGAGAGGGATGTGGATGTCTAGGGTGATTAGCTTGTGGTCGGATCTGACCAACGAGGAATTGACCTCTGGTGTGGAGTACCGGTTGCCCATATTGGTAATAACCAGGTCTAGGATATTGCTGCCCCTGGTGGGGGTGTGGATAAGTTGATCCATGGCATTGGAACTTATGAATTCCAGAAAACTTTGAGCACAAGAGTTGATATATGAGTAGTTTTCCCAGTTAATGGTAGGGTAGTTGAAATCGCCCATTATTAGAGTGTTAGGCTGTACCCTAATATTTTCCAGTGTGTCAAGAAATGAGGAGTGGGAATCCTGGGGCATGGTGGGGGATCTGTAGCAAGCTACAATTTGGATTGCGGTCTTGCCCAGAGTTAGTTGCACTTGGATAATCTCAGATGCATTATGCTGAGCAACTAGCCTGGAGGTGTGGATATCCTTAATGAATATGGACACGCCTCCACCTTTAGTGTTTCGGTTCAGGTTAGGTGGCCGGAAGATGTGGTATGAATTATAGCCTGGTAATGCAAGGGTACTGTCTGGAGCCTTGAACCAGGTCTCTGTCACTGTACAGATGTCGATGTTCTCCATTTTAAGGAGTGCCTTGAGTGAGTGCATTTTGAGGTTTAGACTTCTAGCATTGAGTAGCAAAACCTTCAGATTCTTCTTGCCTGTACCTGTTGGGGTGGTGAATTTGTCATTTGAACCTTGCCTAAAAAAGGCACTATAGGGGTGGCTAGAGCCTTAGCTAGTGTCCGGAATCCCAGGGGCGACAGGCTTCCCCAACAAAGCATCAGTGTTTGGTGATCATAATAGCCCAGGCAGCCAGATACTGGTGACACCTTGAATATTTTGAGAAGCAACTTCAAATTGTTTGAAGTATGCTTGTTGCCCTTGTACTGTAGTATCATTCTGGGTGATGGCGACCTAGGCTCAGGGCTAAATTAAGCACTGCCTGGGCTACCGTCGCTCCCCAATCCTCCATGTGTGTAGTTGATGGATGATCGCTCAGGTGATTCAGGTGATTCACGCAAATGGAGAGAGAGAATATTTATACTTGTTGTGGAGTGACCTGAGTGAGTGCATTATGTAGCAGCAGATCCTGGCACCCAGGCAGCAGCTGACAATGCTTTCTCTTGTTTAGCCTGGTGAGTGGAACATCAGTGTACCTGACTATAGAGTCACCTATGACTAGAGTGTTGGGTACGTTGTTATGCCTTATGGGCTGTGGTTGAGTGGCACACTGAGTTTGTGGGCTATGTGTCATTTGGATTGTGTTGGGGGGTGGAGGTTGCTTGCGTTTCTGCTTTGGAGGTCCCAGGTTTTTACTGAGAGCCTCCACGAATGTAGGTGTGTGTTTTGTGTTTCTATGTGTGTGTTTTGGAGGTGTAGGTTTTGACGGACTATGTGCTGAGTGTGGTGTGGTTCAAGTGTTTACCTTCTCCTCTTGACTGTCTAGTCCAGTCTTAGGTGAAGAGAGCTTTGCTTCCAGTTTGGCTATATAAGTGCATCTCTCACAGGTTGTAGTGTTGGGTGGTAGGAGGAGAGGGTTGTCTGTGTACATGAGGCAATTACTGCATTGCCCCAAGATGCTCAGATTCATCAGGTAGACAGGAGAAAACACCAGGAGCTGACCCTTAGACATGCCTGGATAGGTGCTTATTTGTTAAGTACTAGAAACTGTTTTCCTCTAGACAGTGAGGAAAGTTGAGTGCTGTAGTAATGTGTAGCTTATTTAGTGCTTACAATAAGTTCTGAACAAGTGCTGAGCTCAAAGAAACAGACTTGAGTGCTGAAACAAAAAAAATGGCTAGTTCTAAGAATGAAAATTAAGCTAGAAGGCTTCCCTCCAACACAGAAAGGCTTGACGGCTTAGAAGCCTACAAATAGTCCTGGACACAGCAAATCTATATCCAGACTAGACTTCCCACAGGAAAGGCAGGGAACAAGCTTAGAATTTTTTTTTTTTTAGTGGAAAGAGAGAAAGGAGTAGCAGAAACTAAGCTGATTGGCCTTCTCAAATGTTCTCCCTGTATTAGGTAGAATGAAGTAATGACACTAGACTGGGAGGAGGGTCCCAGATCATATTTACAGTAGGGACAGGCAACTGCAAAGCCACCATCTACAAACTGCAGAAATGTTTCTCACAGCAGAAAAGCAGCAGTGAGCCTTTAAATGAAAGTTTTAAAGAGCTAAAGGAGCCTCTAGAGAAAGCATTTAACTGCAAACAAGTTATCAGAAACAAACAACCCAACAGATGCTTAATAAAAGTGGACAATTTCCAGTTAATACCTCACACACAGTGAAACTAGCTAGAAAAATATACAGTACACAAAGTGCTATAAATAACTCGAACAAAATAAGCAAAAAAAAATACTTAATGTTATATGTTATAGATCCGAGTTTGTTCAGTGTCCTTCCTTCGATTAGCTTAGTGTGAAATGGCAGAAACACTCACAACTTAACTTCTTAGTTAACAGAAAGTTGAAACCTGAGACAACTTTTAAGAAAAAAAAAGCTCAAAAGAACCAATGAGGTGCTTAGTCTAAGCTGTAGTCCAGATGACCTCAGTCAGCCAATGACCTTAAAGAAAAGGCTATTCAGAAGTTGGTAAGAATACTCCCTTCAGTTGTAATCCTGTCTTGTTTAGTTAAAAGGTTGGAAATACTGTTAACATTTGGAGAACACTTACGTTTAATGTAAATTTTATTTCTGATACTGTAGATATAAGCAAAGAAGTTAGGTGATGGCTATTGCCAAAACCTAAGAAATTTTTTGACTGCATTTTTTTAGAGGTCCATGATGCCAGAATCAGTAGTATTTCAGATGTCACTGTGTAAGTGGAAGAGATACGGAGTGCAAAAAACATAGTATTTGTTTTGTTCATATTGACTGAGTGTCCTGCTTTCTCATAAGCCTAATACACATGAGCAAGGGTGTAGTTAATCTTCCAGTTCTATCCCCTAGATGTCCTTCAAGGATGCATCTGCAGTCATAACAAATGGGTTGTCCTGTCGTCAGGCAGCCCTTCGGTCGGCTCCAAAGGCTCTTCCATCTCTGCTGGTCTTCGGGTATAAATCAGCATCACCGGCCCTCAGTCTTTCTTGCCGTGGCGCCAAGCAGAAGCTGTTCGCAAGTGCGGTCGGTCAGATCCAGAGATTACTACTACCGAATACTACCGAAGACTTCTAAAAAAGCTAAGTACCCGTTAGGACTCTTTCTTGCCTCAGCGATGTCAGAAAAAAGTAAATAACTGTTTAACTTGTGGGAAACAAATACCTCATAAAGATTTCCACTCTTACTGCCTACCTTGTTTAGGCCCAGACCCGCGGCGTAGCAGCCTGTTTAGCCTGTGCTTCCTTCAACGCGTCGGCGGAGTTGCTGAACAGTTTTCGGCTCAGATTTTGCGTACATTATGCCGCCGGATCCTCCGACTAAATTTGTTAAAAAAGAAAACGAAACCCGCAGTTAAGCAAGCGAGCGGTTTGGCGAAACCGAGAAACAATCTTCAGCGAATCCATGACTACTACTGAGGCTCCTGCTACCTTAGTTGAATCGACCTCTGAAGTTTGCCTACTACTGTGGTTCCCTGTGAATTATCAGACACCATCCCTTTGGATGTCTCTACCCCAGCACGTGGTGCTGCTAGGCCTCCTGCAGCCATGTCTATTAAGGCCTTTGCCAGGGCTAAAGCAGCCAAAACTGTTAAATCAGTGCCTGTTAAGCCCCTCACACAGGCCCACTTCTAGTTCACAAATGCTTACTCTGTCAGAGGATTTAATATCCTTAAGGGATCCCAATCTCACCCAGACAGGGCCTCTCAGCCTCCATGAAAGAGACCTAGAGCAGAGCCCCCGAGCCAGTGTCCTCTGATGATTCTTGGATGACTCAGACATTACAGATCAGCCAGAGTCCTTTTTCTACTTATGAAGATTCCGATGCTGAAGAATCCATTCCATCTGCCTCTCCACAGAGCCATGAGAGAACAATTCCAGTGGCAGGGACAAGATTTCTCAGATTCAAGAAAGGCTTAGGACCTTGCCACTTACCACAACATAGGCCCTTAGCTATACCTCCAGTTCTGCCTGTTGTGGATGATGCATTTAATGATGTTTGCACTGCTCCTGATACTTTACCTCCAGCCCCTGCCAGACCAGGCCCCACTTGCAGACACTCATCACACCTACCTGAGACTATCAGCAAAACCCTCTCCTTCTGAAAGGAATCCAGGTAGAGATGGGGAAGTTTCACCTCTGCTACTCTCTCAGCTAGAGCTTTAAACTGTCAGTTTCATATGATCCAATACCAAGAGTTTATGCTTGATCAGTTAACTAGAGCTGTCCTCTGATGACTCCTTAGATAAGAAATGTTTTAGAAATGGTGAATAACATTCAGCAGGTTAGTAACCATTCTTTAAAATGTGGCTATGATGCACTGGAGGCTTGATTTAGATCAGCCATGACGCACAGTAATAAGAAGGCATGCATGGTGAAAGAACAGGTCTTGCGGATCATGTTAAAGCAAAGCTGTTAGATGCTCCTATGGATAAGGCCAGTCTATTTGGTACCCCTGCTCAGCAAGTAATGAAGAAAATGGAAGAGAAGGCAAAATCTGTACAAACAGTTAAGGATTTCTTACAGGTTCAGCCCCCAAGGTTTAGCTGGCCTGCCAAAATTCAGAATCTCAGAGGCAGGAATAGACTCAGAGGCAGAAATAGGAGGTGCCTACAGAGGTCAATCCCAGTGGCACAATAACCAGCGAGGCACAGACACAACCACTGCCACCAACAGGACAATCACAGTGACTTGGGACACAGCCTACCAGGAGCAAATAGCAGCACCTTTATTTGAAAAATTGGCACTATATCACAAAAGACAAGTGGATTTTGCAAACCATAGACCAAGGCTACAGGTTCCACTTCCACACCTTACCAGTAAAAGAGGAATGCCAAACCTACCTCCAAATCAAAACAGAAGCTCTAAAGCAGATAGCTCAATTAACAAAGATGAGAGCTGTGGAAAGAGTACCAATAACAGAACAGGGCAAAGGATTCTACTCCAGACTCTTCCTAGTACCAAGAAAAGTGAAAAGTTGGAGACCTATTCTCGACCTGTCCGTCTTAAACACATACATCATTGTCCCAAAATTCAAAATGCTGACCCTACAGCAACTTCTTGCTGGGCAAGGAGTGTTGGCTGGTAACTCTAGATCTCAAGGAGGCATACCTGCACGACCAAATTGCAGAAGATACCTCAGATTTCTTGCAGGATCAGAGCATTATCAATTCTCAGCATTGCCCTTTGGCTTTAGTATTCACAAAATGCCTGGCATCAGTAATCTCATTGCAGGCTACAGGGAATCCAAATTTATCCATACCTGGACGACCTGTTACAAGCGGACAACAAAAGCAAGCGGACAACAGATTTACAAGAGTCATACACTACAAGCCCTGGGATACACAGTCAATTTAAAAAGTCAAGACTGATACCATCCCAGACAAGAACATTCAGTAAAACAAATGGCATTCCTAACTGCAGAAAAACAAGAACAACTCCTCTTTACTTCTTGGCATTAACAAAGCAGAACAAACTAACAGCAAGAAAAGTACTGCAGGCCTTGGGCTTCATGCATAATCCTGGTCCCCCATGCCAGACTGCATATGAAAGCTACAGTGGTACCTAAAGAATTTATGGTCTCAACACAGGCACAGCTTAGAAACCGAAATCCCACTAATCCCATGCCTGAAACAGGAGTTCCTATGGTGGGCTCAAGCATGCCAGTCAAACCCAGGCTTGCCCTTCCACAACTTTCAAGCAAGCCAAACCATCACAACGCCTCAGACCTAGGCTGGGGGCACATGTTGGACAAATGCATACAAGGATTGTGGACTCCAGACCAGCTGCACCTGCACATAAACCAAAAAGAATGCTAGCAGTAAAACTAGCAATCCAGAAATTCAGACCATTCCTCAAAGAAGGCCATTTAATGATTAGGACAGACAACACCACAGTCATGTGGTACATCAACAAACAGGGAGGCACTCATTCATACCCCTATGCAGAATGACTCTGGACCTTTGGAATATGGCTCTGAGCTACAACATCCAGTTACAGGCAATATTTGTGCCGGAAAGAAAACACCCTAGCAGACATGTTAAGCAGAACCACCTCGGATGCTCACGAATGGATGCTACACCCGGACATCTTCAAGGCCATCACAAAGAAATGGGGAGTGCCACAAATAGACCTATCCCCACTCAATCACCAGCTCAAAAATTCTGCACAAGGACATACCACCCACTTGCATGGAAGGTGGACTCTCTATCCTTCAGTTGGAAAGGCCTGACAGCATATGCATTTCCACCTCTTCCTTTGATGCACAAGGTACTACTGAAAATCAAAGAGGAACGTCCAAGGATAATTCTGATAGCTCCCAATTGGCCAAGACAACACTGGTATCCATTGCTGAGGAGCATGTCTCAGGGGAGAATGTGGTCAATACCCCTGATGCCTTTGATGTTAACTCAGAACAACTACAACATCATGCACCCAAACCTAAAAACCTTGCAACTGACTGCCTGGAACATCACATAACAGCAACTAACCCAGACTTATCCCAAAGGGTTAAAGACATTATCCTTGAAGCCCGCAGACCTTCAACAAGAAGGAACTATGCAAGAAAATGGAAAAGGTTTGTCATTTGGAGTACTGAAAGAGGAAAAGATGTGTCGAACATAGATATTGCTAACATCCTGGAGTACTTGGCAGAGCTTCTACATACAGGCCTGTCCTATTCCTCCATCAAGATACATGCATCAGCTATTTCAGCAGAATACAGCTTCGATCCACCTGTCTTTTCGCATCCTCTACTCAGGCAGTTCCACAGAGGGATCAAGAATGTAAAACCTCCTAGGAAACCACCATTACCAGCATGGGACTTGAACTTTGTGCTAGAAAAATTGACACTCCCTCCATTTGAACCAGCAGCAACAGCAGATCTTCAACACCTATCATAGAAAACTGCTTTCCTACTGGCAATTACTTCAGCAAGGAGGGTTTCGGAACTACAGGCCTTAATGGCAGTACAACCCTTCCTAATCTTCCATCAAGATAGAGTGTCCATGAGAACTAATCCTACATTTATGCCTAAGGTGGTATCCAGAGTGTCTTTAAACCAGGCAATCCACCTACCTACCTTCTTTCCCAATCCACAGAAAAGGGGAAAGACTGCTGCATACCTTGGATGTACATAGACAGTTACGCTACTACCTGGACAGAACCAAAGGTAACAGAAAAATTGACCAGCTTTTAGTAGCCTGTGCGACAGGAAGGGAAGGAAAAGCAATTTCCAAACAGACAATCTCCAAATGGATAGGAAATTGCATAAGATTCTGTTACTCCTACCATGGAAAACCAATTCCACAGAACATAAGACCTCATTCTACAAGGGCTACAGCCACTACCACAGCTTTCTTACGAGGAGCAACCAAGGACATTATTGAGGCGGCTACTTGGACCTCCGTGCATACATTTGCCAAGCATTATAATTTACCTCTATACTCTAAATCCCAAGCAGGGTTTGCCACTGCTGTATTGCAAGAATCTAACTACACCATAATTCTTCTTCCTCCTCCCTAGATTGGCTATGGTATTCTACCCATTTGTTATGACTGCAGATGCATCCTTGAAGGACATAGTACAGTTTTGTACCTACCATAAATGTAGATGTCCGAACAGGATAGCATCTGCAGTCAGGATTACCCTCCTTCCCTCTGTGGTACTCCTAGGGTATTTACCCTCCTAATAGCTAGCTGGGGGTCTCTTATGGTGTATTTGTTTGTATATATGTACATACATGCTTATTTTTGTGTTTGCCTTCTACTATTTTGGAAACATTGGCATTTATCCAAAATTTAGCTTTCCAAGAGGGCAACTGGCATCTGGGGCAAGAAACACTGAGGAAAATGGCGTCGGCTGATGCCTTTATACCAAGACCAGCAGAGATGGGGTGAAGTGCGACATCAGCGGGCGACCCAGACTTTGGAATCCGACCGAAGGGCTGCCTGACGACAGGACAACCCATTTGTTATGACTGCAGTTGCTATCCTGTTCGGACATCTACATTTATGGTAGGTACAAAACTGTACTTTTCTTAGATTTTCTGGTGTTAGGCTTAACCTACAGTGGCTTTGCATAAGCCACTAAATTATCCAGTAATTGGTACTTTTTGAATAAAATGAAGAATCAGTGAGGATTTTTCAGTACTCGAGAGTACAGTTAATCCTTGATGGCCCCAGAGTCATTGACATTAAAACCTTCCAGTTGTACTGGACTAATATTAATTGCATTTTCTTGTTTTTAAATTATACGGCTGTAGTGGTTTCTTGTAGCTTATACCTCAGATTCATTGGTCAGTTGTCATGTTTATGAGCTACTGACCTTCTGGAAGCTTGCTTACTATAGCCTTAAGATGATTTTTCTCCACCTAATGTGTTTATGTATGCATGAGTGTACACACACATACATATATCTATCAGTCACACTCTCTCACAGTCACTCGACTATCATCCACAGCAGAGATTGTAAAATCACCTAAAAACATTATTTTTGTAGGGGAGCAAACTCCCCTGCATCCTCCACTTGGACAGTGCCCCCATCCCCCTGATATTTATGTATACCAATGCCCAGATCACACACTGTTGAGGAAGGGAGAACTCATGAAGTGCATTCTGTCTTTCCAGCACAACCCTGAAATTGCACATTCATGTCTAACATTTTGAGTATCACTTACTAGTGTATACCTTTCAGCCTGTAGGTAGAAAAAATCTGGACAGTGTCAAAAATAATGGAAGGACAAAGGCCCAAAATCAGGGACATATTTTATATATTGCTTTTATAAGTTTAGAAGGTTGTTAGAATAAAAAGTTTGATGTTGGCATGCATTTTCTGAAAGATATAAAGTCTGAAATTCAAACGAATGTCATTATTTAATGACTTCAGTCCTCAGTTATTTGACCAAGAAAAAAAAAAAGATTTTATGAGGAACAAGCTAAAAAATATGGACAGTTGACAGGCATGTACTAGTGTAATAATCTTAAGCCCACTAGCAATATACGCATAGATGTGCGACTGCAAGCGATAGTGAGCAGAAGCTACTGTACACCTTCGCATGCGACGGAAAGGAATTACAGCTTTTGTCTTGGCTTGCAGATCTTGTATGGTCAGAACAACTTTACTGTACTTACTTTAGTGTTTAGCTGTATATTGCTTGTGTGATTTTTGTCATAGAAGTTGATTTAAGTTCTCTTTGAATTCTGTGGTTTCTAATTTTGATTATTCTTTTCTTTTACAATATTTTATTCGTTTGAAACTGAATATGGATTCCTTAAATGAGTATGCAATTAATGATTTGCCAATGCACAGATATCTTGTAAAGTGTAATAAATGCTAGGAGTATTTAAAGGTTAACAGCTGATAACACTGGTGATCTGTGTTCCTCATGTCAAAATTTGGATGATTTGCCTACCATTGTTAGAAGTAAATCTAAACTTAATGATGGTGATTGCACTTGTGCAATTGCCACGGCTTGGAGAACTGTTTCATATATTGATGACTAGAGTGGTGAGATAAATAATGTTAGGCAAGGAACAAATAGAACACATGTAGGGAATGATGCATCTGTTGTCTGTAAAGAGCATTCAACCACTGTGAAAAAAGATGATACCCCTGACAACTTTGGAATTCTGGATGCAAGTATTCAGCAATCTGAGGATCCAGATTGTTTAGAAGGAAACAAAAAAAAAGAAAGAAAGGAAGAAGTTCACAACAAATAACAAGGAAGGAAAAAGAAACTGGTTAATGTCTGTAAACTAAAGTGTATACATACTAAAAAAGACCCTGTTTTGTTGTGTAACACACAGGTTACAGGGAATAACATTTTTCTTTCAGAAAACATTCTACAGAAAAAGGCATATTTTTTTTCCAAAAGAGAAGGTGGAAAAAAAGAGACAAGAGGCAGGTGAAAAGGAAGAAATCAAAATTGAACATGTAAAGATCGAAAAACATTACTTTAAGAAAAAAGAAGAGAGAGACAGATTGTTGACTACATGGCTCAAGCTGTGGATTTAGAATGCCAACTGGATGAGAATTTAATACACAATGAAAACAGTGGGATTAATAAGACCAATGGTGATGAAAATCTATCCTTTGTAACAATTGATAGAGCAGATATTATATTGGAAGCTGAAGATTCTTCAGAGCTGGTCAACAAAGATATTATTGTAATTGGAGATTCAATTATTGGAGGAGCTGATACCTATATTTGCAGATAAATGAATGAACCTCGAATAGTGTTATGCTTGCCAGGAGCAAAAATAGAAGATGTGAGACAAGCCTCGGAGCGCCTTAAAGTAAGGAAGTACAGATCTGTTTTCATTTGTGTCGGTGCAAATGATCTCATCTGCAAGGATTCTATGACTGTTAGTAGGGAACTGACAGCCCTCTTAGATAGTATAGCTGGTACTGGTTTTAGGACTCTGAAGATGCCCGTTAACACTGAGGGAGATTTTCTTTGATGGTCCAGTTTTTATTGTTTCGTTTTATACTACAATAAATCTTTTTTACCAGGATCCAAGGTTTGCTGGAATTACTTTGCTTATTGGTTTTAGGACATATTTTTCACAAATCACCTATAGAAATGATAGCCGGGTCACAGTGAATGAAAAGATTTTTGGGTAAATACCTACATGGAAAAAATATCCTGTTTTAAAAAACAGAAATGTGTAGAGCATCCAAGCCTACTTTTGGGCACACCTGTTCAGGCAGGCGTGCATTTGTCAAGATCAGGGAAGATAGTTTTTGCAGCAGATGTTTTGCAATGCTTGACAAACACTAGGCAGGATTTTTGTCAGGGTGAAAATATAACCATTCACAGATGGCAACATTTGATGCATCTCTGATGGTTGTTAATGCTAGGAGCATTAATAATAAAGTTTTATTTATTGGAAAATTTGCTATGCTCCTACAAGACTAATGTTATTTGTGAAACATGGTTAAAGAACAATGACTGGAAACCAGTCCTGTCAGGGTAGAAGTGTTTTTACTGTAACAGACATTGTAACAAAAATCAGGTGGAGGTGTTATGATAGGGATTAAAGATAGTTATGAGACCTGTGATCATTACATGTTCAATGATAATACCAGTACTATAGACTGTGTAACTGTGACAATAAAGAAACCCTTGAACATATAACAATTGTTGGAGTGTATAGACCACCAAAGTCAAGTGCAGATGACCTGTAGGAATTCATACATTTCTTGCATGAAACACAGGAGGGAAGAAGAATATTAGTTGGGGACCTAAGTTTACCAGAAACCGACTGGAATAATATTGATTCAACAACATTAGTAAGAATATTATTCACAACATATAATCAGGAACAGCAATTGCTTCAGATTGTAAAAATAAATAAATAAAAACACTACCAGGGGACAGAACATACTAGATATTGTTTGTGTTCCTAAAGAAATTACTGTTGCTTCAAGTCAAGCTTTACCATGGTTGATGTGCAGTGATCATGGGGTTATAAAGGTTAAGTTGTTAGGTAATTCTGCCAAACTGAAATCTAAACCAATGCACAGAAGATTAATTACAGATTGTATGGAAGCAAAACAGTCACCATGTAAAACTAACTGGAGTGAGGTGTTCAGTGGAAAAGCTGCAGATGTAATGTGGAAAGTTTTGAAAGAGAAATTGTTTGAGAACAAAAAAATTAAAAAAAATGTTTAACATCAGAATCTAGGCATACAGATATATTTCCAAAAGAACAAGGTATCTGATTAAGGGGAGAGGCAAAACATATAAGAAATGGAAGAGAGGGGAGAGACAAAACATATAAGAAATGGAAGAGAAGTTGAAAACTGAAATAAACAAGCTGGACAAACAGATTAAGCATAGTGAGACAATATCAAGAAAAAATTGAGAATTTATATAACTATATTGAGCATAATAGGAAACCTTTTTATAAAAACATAAGATGTGGAAGTAGTAAAGACATACAAATTGATTAACTGTGTGCAAATTCTAAAATTTATTCTCAGACACAACAGATTATAGATATATTTAGAAAATATTATGCAAAACAGTTTGGCTCCACAAAAGGGGCAATAAGTTGCCCTAGTGACCTCCAGGTAACCCCAGATACTGGAATCAAATTAGATTATAATGCAAAAGAACTGCCCAAACTGGATCCAAACAAAGCACAGGGAGGAGATGGAATTAGTAACAATGACCTGAGAACACTTCAGCAAGAACTTATGGTACCATTATATCTATTACTCACTAGGTCATATAAATATGGGGAGATTTCTCAAGATTAGAGACTTGCGCTTATTAAACATGTCTTTAAGGGAGAGGGGAGTAGGACAATCCCAGAGTCATACAGACCTTTGTCTACTTTCATGTTGTAGAAAAATAATGGAGAAGGTAATATTGGATAGGTTATTGCCAGAATTGGATAGGTTGGGACCTGAAACCATATATCAGCATGCATATGTTGAAAATAGATCTATTACCACCTGTAACATGATGTTCTATAACAATATAATAGCTATGAATGAAAAATTGTGCTGTGATGTAAATTTATATAGATTTAACTTCAGCATTTGACAGGGTCATACACAAAACACTGATCAGTAAACTAGAAGAACTAGATATTGATGTACTCTTGATAAGATGGATAGCTGCATGGCTTACAAGTAGGACATGGCAAGCATCATACAGCTGCTGGACAGGTGAAATCCTTGGTTACAGTTAGGGCACCCCACAGGGCTCTGTCCTAGGCCCTTATTTGTTTAGATTGTATCTTTCAGACCTAACTTTTTCATCTGAGGTGTTCTACTGTCTATATGCAGATGACCTGAAATTGGGTAAATTATTACATGTAATAGCTGGGGACCTCAGTTTACCATAAGGCTTGTCCGCAAAGTAACTTGACCATTTCGGCACAGGAAAATAATATGCTGATAAATACATCAAAAGCTAAGCATATGAGATTTGGGAGACCTAAATTGAAAGGCGAATATTTAATACAACATACAATGATTGAAACTGTGGACTCATTTAAGGACCTGGGTATATGGGTAGATCCAGCTATGAGTTTTTCTAATCATATCAACCAATTGGTTGATGATAGTTATAGAAAGATTGTACAAAAAGATTTATAAAGTCTAAGAAATCAAAAATGAGGTCAGTTTGTTAGTTACGTTAGACCCAAACTTAAATATGGAAGATCAATACAGAAACCCTATAGAAGCATGAGTAAACTGGAAAGAGTGCAGCATAAATATACCAAGGGCATCCATGGATGTGAAAATTTAATTTATGAAACTAAAATATCTGAACTTGTACAGTTTTTCTTACAGATATCTAAAAGGAGATCTTATTCAGGTATATAGGGCATTTATTTAGAGACAACTACTTCTGGGAATGTTTGGGATTATCACAAAGTACTAGAGAATCATCGGACAACCTATGTAGAAGGTTCTGTAGGAATGAGAAGTGTACTAATTGGTTCTCTAGAGTAGCTGATGCATGGAACAGATTACCAAATTACATTAAAGCAAGTACTAGTTTAGATTTTTAAGAACAGTCTGAACACTTATTAAGGGAACAAGTGTTTTGGTATATTGGCAAGCTAGAAGGGCATTAATGCCTGTGTTTGAAATACTTGTATGTATGTGTGTGTGTGTGTGTGTGTGTGTATGTATGTGTGTGTGTGTGTGTGTGTATATATATATATATATATATATATATATATATATATATATATTTAATATAAATATATGTATGCATATTTGTGTGTGTATATATATATATATATATATATATATATATATATATATATATATATTTATGTATATAAAATGTAAGTATGTGCATGTATGTATATATACACACACTCACTAATATACAGTATGTTCAAATTTGTTTGTCCAATTAGATGTTGAACCTTTTCTGAGTTGACATCAGTCTTGGTGTTTTTTGATGTTTGAAGCTGGACTCGAGTCCACCCTTTTGACCCCATTATAATGCCTCACTGCTCATTGGATTCATCATCTTTTTTATATATTTTAACACTTTTATTGACTTATCAGTTATGACATAGGTAAACATACATTTATATAAAAAGAAAACCATTCACATTGCAAATGTTGTACATCACATATGTTCTACTTTTCAGTTCTCATCAGTACATTATACAAATTGCTCAATTCCTGCCTTGCCTTAAGTCTCACTTCTCCTCCATAAACATTATTCTGCATGTACTGTATCCACAATTTCCATTTTTTCTGTGTAGTTTGCTGTTTCCATTTTGTAAAGATCCCACGTCCAGTTCTTTTACATCTGTTACAATATTCGCTACTTTAAATACAGTTTTTTAGAATTTGGTTTCCTTTTTCTAGTATTTGCTATTTTGTCAACCACCAGAATTAAACTTAACAAGGCCTTACTATATCGAGGCAATTCAGATTCTGTGTCCCATGAAAAAAAAAAATAATTTCTTAGCTACACCCATTTGCTCAAGTACTCTGGAGGGAATTTTTACTATCTGCCAACTCATTACCCTCGCAAAACCTATATTCCCAGTTTCCTCTTTCTTCACCAAAACACCACCACCATTTGCCATCTACTTGAGGAAAAATTCTTTAGAGTCTGCTTAGGATATAAAAGTACCTTTGCAAACACTTTCAAGCAACTCCCCCTTAATCTTCTAGACTTAGTTAGGCTATATTATCTTGTGAGACTCAAACCCTGCACTTTGTGTTTTGTTTAGGAGCCATACGTATGTCCTCCCATTGTTTCCTTATGAATTGCTTATCCAGTCTAACCTCCTTCAGTTGATTCCTATAGTTATCGTGCATTATTTTATATGCCCTACTAATTATCCTTTTTTAACAGCAGCTTCTGTTCTAGAGTCAACAAAAAGCTCTATCAGAGCAGGTATTTCACATAGGATTCCCCCTATCCCTTTCTCTTTGCCTGTACTCTTGATATCAGTCCCTGGTAGGGAAGGCAATCACTAGCCTTCAGTCCATATGTCTTCTTCGCCTCTTCCCAGTCTCTTACCTTTCCCTTTCCCTTTCTAGTTGTATGCTCCCAAACATTAGTTCCTTTGCCAGTTTTCTCCAGTAATTTCCAGCCCCTATTTGGCTATTCTGTATACCCCTAGTTGCAGTCATCCCTATCTGCAGAGTCTCCTTTCTCCATTCTAGTTTTGGCTTAGTTCTTAGAATACTTTCTGCTATTCTGTGAATATGATATTCTGTATGGCAGGTATTATTCTCCTTAAGGATTTGCATCCAATATCCTATTCTCTCCTTATTTCTTGACCCCCCCCCCCTTTCATCATCATCCCTTTCCATTTTGAATTGTAACCTTCTGCTTGTGTTACATATATGAGCCTTAATGCTGTAACTCTAAAATATCCCTTCAAATCATGTAATCCTAAACCACCAACTTATCCCACTTTATCCTTGCCCTCTTCCCCTCCAGCTGTTTATTCATTGCTGTTCACAATTTCTCCTCTGGTTGATAAAAAAAAAAATGCCTGACTTCTTTATAAAACTGAAGGGGCTAAAACATTTTCACTGCATGGATGCTGCTATATATATCCATAAACAAGATCTTCCAGTTTCTCAGTTTTTGTGTTACATTTTAGTCTCTTACCATATATCCTTCTGCCATAACAGAATCATTTTTACATACTCATAAATACTTAAGTTTTACCTTGTTCCCATAAATATGGGTAACGCTGAACCAATTCATGCAGTTACATAGTTTATAGCGATAGCTTTTATTTTATCTTCATTGATTTTATTTCCTGAAAAGACTTGAAACTGTCTCAGAATGTTCCAAAACTTTCAAATGTCCTTTTCTTGTTTTATTAGGTACAAAATAATATTGTCTACAAATAAAGCCAACTTTTCTTGATTACCATACCAATTTATATTCTTGAATTTCTGAGTCCCTTATTTTCTTTGCCAGAGGCTCTAATATAACAAATAAAGGGAACAAAGGATACCCTTGCCTGATTCTTCTGTTTAGACACCACTTATCATTGAGGAACCCTCCCACTTTGTTCTGTTAATGTTGTGAAGTGTTTGTCTTCTCTCCACAAAACCACATTGATCCATATCTATCAGTGTTGGCACACCTTTGCCATTCTTTTAGCTATTGTAGACATAAACACTTTATAATCATGGTTTAAAATGCAAATGAACCTATATGAAGCTGGTTCTGTGGGATCTTTACTGTCTTTAGGTATTACAACCACCACAGGATTCTTCCAGGCTGCTGGTACTTCCCCTTCTGTTAAAATACCTTCCAGATCTTAATATTTATTTTCTTCTCTCCTGACTTCCACAAGAATACTATTTCTGGAGACTTCACTGCAGATTGATTATATGTCACCGTTTTATCTCATGTCTACCTATTTTAATTGTTAGTTGTCGAGCTTTGTCCACCTGTATCCTTCTATTTGTGCTTTTTCTTGATTTCCACATTTTTGTACTTTATACAGAGTTTCATAAAATTTCCAGAATATCTTTAATGCCTGTACAGGATCTCTGGTAGTTTTTCTTGTAGACCCTCTAAGTCTGGCAACAACCCTTTCTACTTTGTTTCTCAAGTCGTTTAACTCCTGAGCATAAATTTTTTTAGCCATTCTCAAAACACATTTGTTTAACAGCCGTCTTTCTAAACTCTGCATATTATCCGGATACTCCCTTATTTTTTCTTTAGCACTCTGCGATTGCACATGTTCCTGTTATGTGAAATTCCCTTTATAATGCAGTAATTTAACCTTTGACAGCCCCTCTAAATAATTGTTACTTGTTAGCCATATTTCTTTGTCTTTTATTTCTACCTACTTTCATGTTATCCCACTCACATTTACTCCCTCTCTTTTTTTTTCTAGCCCAGTTATTGTATCTTGGGGAATAATATGTCAGTTCTGTTGGAGTTCCTATTACTTAAGTCATGTTTTCCATACGAAACATTTTTATAAATTTCTTCAGAAATCTATCCTCTTTTTTATGTTTTCCATTCTAGGTCCCCCAGATAACATCCTCACTATTGCAAATCAAGTTGCAGGAGCTACCTACCTGTAAGTAATATCCCTTGCTTAAAGCTGATTATTTTTATTCTGTTTTAGGTGGACTCTGAATACATGCCAGAATAACTTTCCTCTGTTGTTAGTAGACCCTTGCTACCACAAATCTTTCATTATTATCTTTTTCCCCCCATTATATCACTATTGGAGCTCATGTGGCAGTTAGTATAAGTACTCCCCTTTTCTTTTGTCCTTGATATTCTGCTGAATATCCATCCTGAAATCCTTCCTTTCTCAAATTCACATGTTCACTTCTTTCCATATGTGTTTGCTATTGCACTGCTATTTTCACTTAGCATTTTTAATGTAATTCACTACTCTTACCTTTTTGTCTGTACCTGTGAGGCCATTCATATTCCCAAACAATATGCAACCATTATGATCAGAAATTATTATTCCTACCTATTATTTATGACCGTTTTTTTTAAATGTCTGTTTCCAGCTTTTGTTTTTACATGCACTGACTAATGTTTGGCAGGTTGATCCCTTCTACAGTTGTTTCATATCATCTACATTTGAAAGTTTCACATTTTACACGACTAATTGTTTTAATGAAATCCACAAAAGAAAAATCAGAACGTCGCTATAATGTTTTAACTTGAAACAAACGCACAAAACTATGTACATCTTTAATTAAGGAGTTTGACCCACCTGATAGAATTGTCCCAAATCAACAGCTGGTCCCACAGGCGTTAACTAACTTAAAATTAATAACCTAACAAAAACGGTGCTGCAATACTACGAACCAAAAAGTCCAAAATGAGAAACGGAGAATATAAACCACTTCTGGCCAAAGTTTATTCAAATCACGTTCCACGCAATAAATATTATCTCACAATATACACTCTATGTAAAAACATAAACGCTATTGAACACATGCATTTTCGTCTGCTAAAATCAGACTTCATCAGATGAACCTTTAATTCAATTACACTCCTTTTATATAATCTGACCAATGACATTAATTAATAACATAATTTAAATAATTAATAATATTACAATTACTTTTCATGCTTACTTGAATAAATATACTTCCCTATATCTTAAAATACTGTCTTTCATTAAAAATATTACACAAATAAATACTTCTCTGTTAATTAATATAAGTTTATTACCCTACATTTTTAAAAAAGTTAAAATAATGAAAATGTAAGTAATTCATTTAAATTCCTTAATGTTCAACTGCCCTCTAGTGGAGATTCATATTATTCTCCTGTGTCATCCTAAATTAAAAAACCTTTAAAAAACCTTTTTGTGTTATTAAAACCTCTAAATTGATGTTGTGAAATTTATAAAGCCACCATATTAAAAATAAATATGGTTATTATATAAAAATTGTTCTAGATAGATTTATTGTACATGTTTAACAAAATATTATTATAACTTAGCTGCCCTTAATTTCAGGATTGGTATAATACTTGTGTACTCATTCAACCCTGGCGGGTTATATGCTTCTAATGTTACCTGCCACCAAAGCTCCCTATATTCAAGCTTTCTCCTCCCAGGGGCCACCTCTTATGTCTCTTTGAGTATGTTCTAACACTGTAAATTTGAAGGTGGCTCCCGTACATTCCTTACTATGTTTAAACAAGGCATTTGTGTCCTTGCAATTCTTGATATCATTAAGATGCTTGTATATCCTTCTTTTTAGTTTCCTTTCTGTTTTTCCTATATAGAAGGAATCGCAGGTCCCACAGGTGGCCATATAGACTAACCCCATGGACTCACAATTGTAATAATTCTTATTGTTGGTAATCCATCTATCCCTACTTGCTATATATAACCTATTAGAGTTAGAAATATATGGGCATTGGGCACATCTACCACATTTGTAAGTACCCGTCTTTTTTACATCTTGTGGAGCCATGGTATTCCTACTTTCTAAAATATTTCTTATACTTTGAGCATTCTTGTACACTATTTTTGTTGAAATCCCTTCTAATTTTTCTATGTCAGTTATATTTATAAACCTATCCCATTCCTTAAAAAATATTCTTTTGATATTACTAAATTACTTAAAATTAAGTTTGTCCATGCAAAGACTCACGTTACAGCCTGTGCACCTACTTAAACTAATTACTGCCTATCCTTGTCTTATCTTTATTCCCTTTCCAGATGTGAAAAACAGCTTATATCATCATCATCATCATCTTCTTTCGGCTGTTCCTGTTAGGGGTTGCCACAGCAGATCACCTGTTTCCATTTCTTCCTGTCCTCTGCATCTTGCTCTGTCACACCAACCACCTGCATGTCCTCTCTCACTGCATCCTTAAACCTTATCTTAGACCTTCCTCTTTTCCTGTTACCTGGTAGCTTCATCCTTAGCATCTTTTTCCCAATATACTCCGCATCCCTTCTCAGCACATGTCCAAACCAACGTAATCTTGTGGCTTTGTCTCCAAACCTTCCAACCTGGGCTGACCCTCTAATATACTTATTCATAATTCTGTCCACCCTTGTTACACCCAGTGCAAATCTTCACATCTTTAACTCTGCCACATCCAGCTCAAACTCCTGCCTTTTTGTCAATGCCACTGTCTCCAACCCATATAACATAGCTGGTCTCACTACCCTCTTGTATACCTTCCCTTTCACTCTTACAGGTACTCGTCTGTCACAAATCACTCCTGACACTCTTCTCCACCCACTCCATCCTGCCTGTACTCTTCTTCACCTCTCTTCCACACTCACCGTTACTCTGAACTATTGACCCCAAGTATTTAAACTCATCCACCTTCACCACCTCTACTCCTTGCATCCTCACCATTCCTCTATCCTCCCTCTCATTCACACACATATATTCTCTCTTAGTCCTGCTGACCTTCATTCCTCTTCTCTCTAGAGCATATCTCCATCTCTCCAGGGTCTCCTCCACCTGTTCCCTACTCTCACTACAGATGACAATGTCATCTGCAAACATCATAGTCCATGGGGACTCCTGTCTGATCTCGTCTGTCAACCTGTCCATCACCTGTCCATCACCATTGCAAATAAGAAAGGGCTCAGAGCTGATCCTTGATGTAACCCCACCTCCACCTTAAACGCATCCGTCACTCCCACCGCAGACCGTAAACACATCCATCACTCCCACCGCAGACCTCACTGCTGTCACACTACCCTTGTACATATCCTGTACCACTCTTACATACTTCTCTGACACTCCTGACTTCCTCATACAATACCACAACTCCTCTCTAGGCACCCTGTCACATGCTTTTTCCACGTCTACAAAAACACAATGCAACTCCTTCTGACATTCTCTGTACTTAACCATCAACACTCTCAGAGCAAGCTTCGCATTTGTAGTGCTTTTTCCCGGCATGAAACCATACTGCTGTTCACTAATCATCACATTCCTTCTTAACCTAGCTTCCACTACACTTTCCCATAACTTCTAACTTCATGCTGTGACTGATCAGTTTAATCCTTCTGTAGTTACTACAGCTCTGCACATCACCCTTATTCTTAAAAATCAGTACCAAAACACTTTTTCTCCATTCCTCAGGCATCCTCTCACTTTCCAAGATTTCATTAAACAATCTGGTTAAAAACTCCACTGCCATTTCACCTAAACACCTCCATGCTTCCACAGGTATGTCATCTGGGCCAACAGCCTTTCCATTCTTCATAGCTATCCTAACTTCCTCCTTGCTAATCGATTGTACTTCATGATTCACTATCCCTACATCATCCAACCTTCTCTCCCTCTCATTCTCTTCATTCATCAACCCCTCAAAGTACTCTTTCCATCTCCTCAACACACACTCCTCGCTTATTGAGTATGTTTCCCTCATTATCCTTTATCACCTTTACTTGCTGCACATCTTTCCTAGCTCGGTCCCTCTGTCTAGCCAATCGGTACAGTTCCTTTTCTCCCTCCTTAGTGTCCAACCTTTCATACAACTCTTCATAAGCCTTATCCTTAGCCTTCGCCACTTCTCTCTTTGCCATGCACCTCATCTCCTTATACTCCTGTCTACTTTCTTCATCTCTCTGACAATCCCACTTCTTGTTTGCCAACCTCTTTGCCTGTATACTCTTCTGTACTTCCTCATTCCACCACCATGTCTCCTTGTCGTCCTTCCTCTGTCCCGATGTGATACCAAGCACCTTTCTAGCCGTCTCCCTTACTAGCTCTGCTGTAGTTACCCAGCTATTTGGTAACTCTTCACTGCCACCCAGTGCCTGTCTTAACTCATCCCTGAACTCCACCTCACAATTACCCTTTTTCAATTTCCACCATTTGATCCTTGGTGCTGCCCTCACACTCCTTCTCCACTTCTTGATCACCAATGTCATCCTACAAACCACCATCCTATGCTGCATAACTACACTTTCTCCGGCCACCACTTTACAGTCTCCAATCTCCTTCAAACTGGCCCTCCTACATTAGATATAATCCACCTGTGTGCATCTTCCTCCACTCTTGTATGTCACCCTATGCTCCTCCCTCTTGTTAAAATACGTATTCACCACAGCCATATCCATCCTTTTCGCAAAATCCACTACCATCTGACCTTCTGCATTCCTTTGTTTAACACCATACCTACCCATCACTTCCTCATCCTCACTGTTCCCTTCACCAGCATGCCCATTTAAATCTGCTCCAATCACCACTCTCTCATCCTTGGGTACAGTCATCACCACTTCATCCAATTCACTCCAAAGTTTTTTTTTCTCATCTATTGCACACCCAACTTGTGGAGCATATGCACTAACAACATTAATCATTACACCATCAATTTCCAGCTTCATAAACATCACTCTATCAGACACCCTTTTCACCTCCAAAGCACTCTTCGCATACTGTTCCTTCAGAATAACTCCTACGCCATTTCTCTTCCCATCCACACCATGATTAAACAATTTGAACCCACCTCCGATGCACCTAGCCTTACTCGCCTTCCATCTGGTCTCTTGCACACACAATATACCAACCTTCCTTCTGTCCATCATATCAGCTAGCTCTCTCCCTATACCAGTCATACTGCCAATATTCAAAGTTCCGACCCTCACTACCACAGTCCTAGCCTTTCTCCTCTCCTCCTGCATTCGGCCATGCCTTCCGCCTCTTCTCCTCCTTCGGCCAACAGTAGCCCAATTTCCGCCAGCACCCTGTTGGCTAACAGTACTGGTGGTGGTCGTTGTTAACCCGGGCCTCGACCGATCCTGTATGGAAATATTAACTGGTGACTGCATGAAAAGATTTGGCAAAGTTTTACGCCGGATGCCCTTCCTGACGCAACCCTCCCCATTTATCCGGGCTTGGGACCGGCACAAAGAAATGCACTGGCTTGTGCATCCCTAGTGGCTGGGTTGAAAAAACAGCTTATATACGTTTAGAAAATGCTGTGCCTTTTATTACCTGTACCTGTAGTCTGTCTGTCTGCATGGAAACACAAGAACAAAATGTACAACTGCAGACTTCTCAGCATTCACTGAACATTTATTTGCTAATGGAAAACTTTTCATTACATTCAGTGTTCTCTTATTTGCTTGATTACATAAAAAAATCATGATTAGATTAATCCAAAGGCCTTAATCCAGACATTCATCTGTGCAAAAGTAAGAGAATCAGATCATCTCTAAATATATTATAACTTGTGCACTTTTACACTCCATCCCCCACCTCAAAAACCCAAGATTACAACATATTAACTTAAACATGCTTTTGTCCATCATTCTTCTCCTTTACTTTTTAATGCCTACATTTCTTAAAACTAAAAATAAGAAAAAAGACCACATGTTTACTTTGGCGTCTTCATCACATATAACAGTATAACACTAAATGAAAATGCTTTACTATATAACATCAGTTTATATTTATATCATGAAATATTTTGGACAAATAACTGTTCTGAACAAAGGTTGTTTTACTGAATTATTTTTTTTCTTTCTTCTCTGTGTTGTTGCAAGCATTAATGACATGAGGTGGGGATATATGTGTTTCAGTCCCCCACAAGTTTAACAAAGTCGGCACAAATCCAGCCTTTGTACTTTTTCTTGTAAGTCCATATTTTACAAATGTTATTGATGTTTTATAATCTCACATTTATTCATTAATTTCATTGTTGCTCATTCATCTCCAGCTCCAGTCTTAGGCTCTGGTTCATGTCCATGGTACTCGTAATACTTGTAGTTGACTCCTGTGCTTTTTTTGTCTCTCAAGCATTTTTCTTTGAAACATTGGAAAATGTTTTACTGGCAAAGTCTTTCTGAGGTTTATTATTAGAAGAATGAGAAGCAGAGTCCCCTTCTCTGTGATAGCTCAGTTTTTGTTGGACATATTCCTACTTAGTCTGTCCTGCATCAAAAAATTGCTTTGATCCTCCAGGAAAAAAAATATTATGAAGACAGCTGGATACAGCAGCATGAATCTCACACCTGCATCTTGACATTTCTGGATTGCTCTGACTAAATTGCTTCTCTTCTGCTTGGTGTACAGTGAATAATTTTTCCCCACAAACATTCTAATATCTCCAGTTTTTAATACTTTGTCCCTCTGCAACAGTTTTTCCAGGATCGACTCTTTCTAATGGTATAATTGCATCTTTACTAATACAGGTCTTGGCTGTTATCTCTTGGCCAGATTTGGAGCCTACACATGAGGCGCCCTTTCAACTAACAAATCTTGCTGTGGAATATCACTGCTTTCATAAAAATAATACAATACGTTCCTTCCAGCTTCTTTGGTACAGCAGAAAATCAGTTAGATTTTCCCTGCATGCCGGGCCATTTAACTCTACCATTTTTTGAAATCTCTCTTCTTAAGCAGTCTCATACTCGGTCTTTTCTTCACTTTGAACCCTGATTTTGCTGTTTCATCAGTTCATCTGAATAGCTGTTTAAAGCTCCTTCAGTTTTTTTCAGCCTTTTGTTATTTGAGTTGATATACTCCTTTAATGTTTCTTTTATTTTAATCAACTCTGTGCCCATTTGATTTATGTTTTCCTGTGGATGACTGGAAGCCATGTCTTGCACTACAGCTGTAGCTTGGACTGAATTTTGCTGTAGAGCTGCATGATTCTTCTCAGTCAGTGTTTTCTCCTCACTTATTCTAGTTGATTTTCTGTCAGACTCTCTAAATGTATTCTTCTTTGCTGGTATCCAGGCAGTGTACTTACTAGCCAGTAACTGGATTTACTAAAATTGGCAGTTACTGGCCCCTCTCTCTCAAATTCTTTTTTAACACTGGAAGAGCTGTAGTTAAGCTGTCAGCCACTGTGCAGCCATTTTGGAAGTCTTTGAGTTAGCTTCTAGGGCCTGGGCTGTGGTTCAGCTATTTTGGCCCCAGTGTCAGTCCAGTGTTAGTCAACCTCATACATTCAAATGAACTTCCCTTGAAAATGTTTCCTGTTTGTGCAAGCCTGTGTGAATTCGGTGTATCTCGCACCTTCCCCTTCCACCTTCTTTATGTTCCAACAGGAGATAGAACAAATTTCTTTTGTCTTGCCCATCAGTATGACCATGTTTGTTGCAGTCTTCTGAAATGCTAGATTCATGGCTGTGGCCTTGACCTTCTGTCTTCCTTACACACTAACAAGGAGTGGACGAATAATGAATGTGCAACTTTCATTTGTTCTTTCATCAGTGTCACCCTAGTCTGATGTCATGAAAGACTGCTTGCTCCTCACCCAGTATTTAAGCCTGACAGCACATGGGCTCCCTTCTTGGAATTTATGTTGCTCAAGTTTGCTGATTATGAGAAGTTAATGTGTAATTTACATAAGGGGGCGACTCTGTGAGACCCAGACAGGGAAGTGTGTAACAGAGCATTAAAAAATTTTTTGACTCTCTTGCCATGGTATGATAGGAACTGCTCATCTAAATCAGGACCCTAATGTGACAGGCAGGGAAAAGTTATAAGGTAAGCCAGTGAAATGCAAACATGGCCATTTTAAAAATAAATGGCAGGGAGACAATGGGGAAGCCTCACTGGCCCAGGGACCTTTCTCCAACAGGGAACAACCATGACTTTGTGGAACTTCTTCCTGTCCTACTGTCCTGTATGGCGCCATTACCAGTTCCTCCAACAGGATTGCTTGTAGACTGTCACAGTGCATTTCAGTTTGGGAAGTAAAGGCAATAGCAAAAGGCAAATGGGTTTTCCAGATCATTGCACAAGGACAGAGACTTCATTGGGTAAAGGTGCGTCATATGACAGAGACGCCGCCAATTTTAAGAGACCAAAACCATCTAGTTTGTTTCTATAATCCTGTAACTTCTGGCTCAAGAATTCATAGATCCAGTCCCTTTATTGGAAAGAAACAGTGTTTTGCTCTAGGATATTCTTGGTACCCAGAAAAGAGGGCTCATGGAGACCTACTTTTAAACCTCTCAAGATTAAACACTTGTCTAAAATATCCAAGATTCAAGCTACTGAGCCCATTTGACCCAGTTACCTTCCTATTTCCTTAAGCCCTAATCGTCACCCAATCCTAAAATGGTGTCTACCCTCACATTCTAACCTGTATGCATTTTCTCAAGTTTGAAGCAGGGGGCTTGCATTATCGGGTTACCTCACTGACCTTTTGTCTGGCTACTGCTCCCAGGGAATTTAAAAAGTGCTTGGCTACAGTGATTTTTTTTTTTTTTTTTTTTTTTTTTTTTGCAGAACCAGGGTCATCTACATCTTTCCTTACCTGGATGATCATCTCATTCAGGCAATGTCTCAGGTGGATGTTAACTCCTCACCCTTTCCCAGTGAGAGATTTTTTTCTGAGTCCTAGTTGGACAATTACTTTGGGGGGCTTCTTTCCACCAGGTGAAAAGCTTACAGAAACATTTCCTACAATTACCAGAGGAAGAGCAGGCTTCAGCTGGAGAATGCCTCAGAGCCCTGGGATTCATGATGTCCATTATAATGGTTATTCTACAAGCCAGAATGCATATGAGAAAACCTCTGTGGTGCTTCTGGTCCAGCTAGAGCCATCACTCCGTATCATTGGAAGTAGCGATACTCATTCTTTCTTGGATAGTGAGGGAGCTGGAGTGGTGGGCCAGGAAATGCATCTTGATTGTAGAGGTCCCATTCACTTGCAGACCACATAACTAGACCCTTGAAACAGATGCATTAGACCTGGGTGGGGGGGATTCACACAAGAACTTGGTGTGCAGAGAATGTAGAATACTGTCCAGAGGAAGAAGCATATCTATGTAAAAGAAATGCTGGCACTGAACCAGGCTGTTAGAGCATTCAGTCAGATATAAGGAGAGGGTGTCGTGCAAATTGTGATAGACAGCACAACAGTGGTGTGGTATATCAACAAGCAGGGGGTGGAACCAGATCCTATACCTTTTGCAAGTTAGCAGTGATTGCTTAGAGCCTGATGTTATAGCATGGAATATTACTTAAGGAAGTCTACATACCATCACTACAGAACACAGTGGGGGACTAAACAGATCGCAGGCAGATCCCACATGAACGGGTGTTAAAAAGGGAGGGTCCCCCTTTAACTAGTGCACATGTGAGGTGTGTCTCAGTCCTGTTAGCCTCACCAGACAGACAGCTGAGGTTCTGCTAAAGAGCAGCATGCAGAGAGGCTTAGGCAAAAGATGCCTTCTCCAGCAATTGGGCAGGTCTTTTATCTTCCTTTTGGTCCCCTTACTTCCTAGGGTAATCTATAAACCTGATGAAGGACTTGCCATAAATACTATTAATAGTACCCTTTTGGTCAGTAATGGCGTTGCCTTTTCATGGAGATGTCCAGAGGAGAATCATCAAGTCCTACCCTAGACATTGGATCTATTATCAAAGAGCTAATGATCCTGCATAAACTCCTTTCTAGAGTCACTATAGCTTACAGCTTGAATGAGCTTATTGCACTCCCTTTTGGGCACCAGGTTAGTAAGAGCATACTTAATGTTATTAGGGAGGTAAGGAAACATACCACAGGAAAATCTTATTGTCCAAATGGAAGATGTTTTTACAGCTTGTGCTATGCAAGGCAGAGCTGTAGTTCTGCATCTGTGTGTTTGATCCTTTTTTCCCTGTTCATTGTCTCTGACCCTTAAGTTACTCTGTGAGATTTTTGGAGTAGACCTGGCTTTCACTTCCTTTAACATTAATCTCTCTGCTGCTTCAGCCTGTTTGGCATTGGAACCACTTTTGGGCAACTTAAGGCCAGTGAAACATTTTCTTAAAGGGGTACTACATTTAAGACCACCCAAAGAAAATAATAATACCCCACCAGGACCTAAATTATGTATTGGAAAAAAACACTTTTCAAGGCTTCTTTTGAGAAAGCAGTCACATCACACTTAACTTTGTACATGGAGCCCATTCCGGTCTTCTCGAACATCTACTGTTACAGTAAGTTCTTACAAATTTGTACTTTTTCTTCTCTCATTGGTAATTGTGGCATTATGCAAAGAATCAGTAGTTATTTGAGCAGTTTATGCTTCTTTTGTAAATGTACTATGCATAAGTGTGCCTGCTGCATGCTATCTTTATACCTGGTTATGCCTTACCTCTATAGATTAAGCAACATCATCTGCAGTCTTGGACAGCATGGGTTTGCAGTGTCTTTCCAGCAGAACTTTTTTGCCATTAGCATTTTCAGGGAATTTTTTTCATATCCATTAACTATTGCTTAACAAGTAATTTTTCTGTTAGAGCATATCCTGTGTGTGCATTTGCAAGTGCTCTTTATTCATAAGCAACTGGTCTGTTCCTCTTGTAGGATCACATCTCCTTTACAACTGAACTGGCATCTGTTTGCAACACAACTGGCTTATTCACATTATAATTGTTTTAATATTGGAGCATCTGTTACTATTTCTGTAGGATTTCAGAACTTGTTTTCCTGTTTAGCTTTCCATTCCAAGGCTCTATCTTGCTGTAACAACAATAAATGTTGGGTACAAACTTTACAAGATAGTTCTTCATTCCTAAAAAAATATCTAATGCCATTTGTCTTTTGGCCTTGACATTTGCATGGTTCTGATTTTTTTTTGCATCAAATTCGGAGCCCTTTTATTTCAGACTTCAAAATCTTGATTTTACGTTTGTTGTTAGTCTGTTCAGCAGATGTTGTCAGTCTCGTCTCTCACTCAAGGGTGATATGTCATCAATTATGTTTGCAACACTTTCTAGGCCTTCAGTAACCAGGACAACAGCTTTTTGGAATGCCTGTAGTGCATATGAAATATCAAATGGAAGTCAAAGCACATGTATCATTCCGATGGCAAGTTAAATGGTCATTAATTGGAGCTTGCTTTATCTGGCTTTGTTTGCCAGAAGATGTGGTATCAAAAATGACATTTTTTTCAGTACATGGTGCAAACCAGGGTTTCTGTGTTCCTCTGATGTGGTTCTTTTAGTTACACCATTCAGATAGTGTGGATCAGTACAAATGTGAAGTTTGTTTCTTCACAACAATGCTTGTACTGTTCATGCACTCTCTTAACTCTAATTGCTTTTTAATAGTGGCAACTCAGCTGTTCATCCTCTTCAGCTGCTGTTCTTTTTTAGTGTTGAGATTTACAGGTACTTTTTCCTGGAAGCATGATTCAGTGGGATAAAGTCATGTTTTATGTCATGCATTTTTTTCCCTGGCAAGTTTCCCAAACCTGTGACTGTCAGCACAGTCATGTAGGATGCATTTCCTATGGCTGTACTGAACATCTGAAAAGTCTTTGTATTGCTGTGAATGATTCAGTGATTCTACACGTGCAGTTTTTGCTTTTACATTGTGAGTTTGTTTTAACATTCTTAGCGTTATCTGTAGCCACATCCTAAAAGATTATTTGAATTAAGTTCTGCTGACATACCAAGAGTTTTTGACCTAGTGATGCTACTCAGTGGCTACCATTTTCTAGTCCTGCAGCCTTAAAATTATCTCCTGACAGACTGTTACATTTTGCACCTGTATCAAGCATATAGTTCACATTCTGTCCATTAATTGTCAGCATTTCTCCCTAGTAAGTAGATTGCATCCTAGTTTGACAGTCTTGCATTTTTAGACTTGTAATTTTAACAATACTTACAAATTGTTTTGTGCTTCTTTTCAACAGTGTGCAGATTGTTTTGAACTTACTTGATTTTGCTTTTCCATGTTCTATAGACCTGTTCTTTTCTAGCACAAATTCTTCAGGCTTGATTAAAAGTTGGGAAGTAGCTAATGTCATAATTATAGCCAAGTCTGCTGCAAGCCTCATGTTTTTCTCTTCAGTATTCAGTACTTTTACAAGTGTCATTCTAATAATACAAGGAAACTCGACTCTTCAAATCCCTCAAGGCAAATTAGTACATCAGAGGTATGTGCCCCCCCCCCTTAATGCAGACGTCATTTGGGGTCACATCACTTCTGGGGAAGAAGGACACTCTTAGTGAGTTTGCCTCTGATAATTAGAATGGCTCCCTGTTGCACCTTCTTTGCATATTTTTTATGTTTTACAGATGCAATTTCTCATTAATTCGTGAGTTGTGTGTGCTACCAATTTCACTTGCTCTGCACACATTCATAGTTTTTGCTAGGATCATGTCTGTTTCTCGTAAATGCCTGCCCCTTGTTTTAACATTTATTGTATCACAGATTATTCTCTCTTGTTAGAGAGTCCTGCAGCTCAACAATATTTAGCTCTATTTTCAGCTTAATAATATAAACTTTGCAGTCTGTGAATGTACTTTGATGAAGAACAGATAGCAGTAAATGGCAAGTTCTTTCTGGGATGGCAGCAATTAATGTATTTCTCTTTGTTACAGAGTTTATTACTTGTATAGTTTCTTTCCACAACAACCTGCAGGACACTAGCCTATTTCCGGTTTCTCAGCTAATTTACATTGCATTGAGAAATAACGTAATATTTTGGATACAGAAAAATATTTTTCAGACAAATTTCCATACATTGTGAGTGAATAGCAGGAGAGTGCATTTGATCCATATTTCCACTAAGTATTACACTATTGTAGTAACAAACTCAGTGACTCTTATTTGAAAGTATTCATAGGCCTAAACTGTGGCATTTTCCAGTAACAAAATTGATTAACCTAGGATCATTCACTGACAGCAGTTATATTTCGTCACCTCTGCAGATTTTCTATTTTTTTTTTTGTTATGGCAAGTATTTTACCACAGTAACAAGTCTCCTGTCAAGAGGCTAAGTATCATAACATGTTGAAATAAGAGATGGGGTGCAGTTTTCATAAGGTTTGTATTCTTATGGACTTCTCCAGAATTTCTTTGAGCCCATGATCTGAAGCTTCATGTCTTTCTCTTCAGTATTCAGTACTTTTACAAGTGTCATTCTAATAATACAAGGAAACTCGACTCTTCAAATATTAGGATTTAAATGTGTATACCCCATAGGTAAAGGCTAGCTGTTTAAGGCCAAAGGGGCATTGTTTTCTCTGTCTGATATCATGGTAATCAGTGGAGTTTTCAAACTATTGCATGTTAAGTAAACACATTTTGTGTCCTTGGCACTTTTGTTACTCAAGATACGGCAAACACCTTGGCTGTCATTGAGAACTGTGGATGCTGGTGTGAAACTTATTGCTTCAGTAATTTAAAACCCTGCTTTACTTACCAGTAATCACTAATCATTGCTTGCTTCCCCTGGTGGCAAATATCATGGATACCAGCATTTGATGCAGTCCATGGTCCTGCTGGTAAACACCTGCAGTCTGTGGAACTGCTTTCTTTGTTGCTGCATTTGTATAAGAAGTCAGACAGCTGTGTAATACTGCTGTCCATTCCAAGAAACCGCTGAGGCAACAATGTAATAATCCAAAACACCAATAGCCTGGTAACCGAAAGCTCACCAGAGTAACGACTCGGCTCGAACAGGAGACAAGGAGTTTATTATCAATAGATAACCAAAAAATAAAAATGAGTATAAAAATCCACAATATATAAATTATATAAATTGAGACCTCCAGGTTAAGCGCTTTCATCTGGCTAAGCAGACTTCATCAGAACAATGTATGGAAGTTTCGTAATCATTTAAAAGCACTTGAAGGCGCCAAAAGTTTTAAAAACACAGTCCTTATTAATTAAGACGATTCTTATTAATTAAAAAGATGGTACTTGTTGTTATATAAATAGACAGTACTTGTTGTAATATAAACAGTACTCATATCTAATACTTCACTTACTACATAAAAACACTAGAGCTAACTACCAAAATATTCAACCAGAGTGGAATATATAAATGAATTAATGGATATATATGCATTCGCTAAAAATATCATAACTTATGGACAATAAACTATATGCACCAATGAATACATAAAAAGCAAATAATAAAATAAAAAATGCATATAATAAAATAAAATAAAAAATACACACCAAACTCCAGTGCATAATAATAATATAATAAATAATAAATAATAAGTTAATATAATAAATAATATAATAAGTTAATATAATAAATAGGTAATAAGTAATAAATAATAAATAAAAATAATAAATAATAATAATAATAATAAGAGCACATATATTCCATTTGCCAATTCGGTTGTAGCAAGTTTTGAAAGAATGGCCAGCCAGGATATTTATAGGTTTAACAGAATGTATAAAACTGACAAATATATTAAACAATGTATTAAAGACAATCTTATTGAGGGTGAATGTAAATGTTTAGACAAAGTTGTGAAGAATAAAGAGATTAGGGTTATGAAACCCGATAAAGGGGGTGGAATTGTGTTATTTAACGGTATGGACTATATTAACGCAATATACAATATTCTATATCAAACTGGTAATTATGAAGCTATTTCTCTTAATGAGATAAATATTGGTTATAAAAGAATTGATTTGGCATTAGAGGAATACTTGATTGATCATAGAATTGCTAGTGATACCTATCAATTTTTAAAAGTGGAATCTACTATTATAGGTATCCCTAAAGTTCATAAAAATTTGACCAACCCCCCCTTTTAGACCCATAGTATCGGGTAGCAAGTCTAAAACATACCCCTTGGGGGTTGCCATTGACAGATGGGTCAAACCTGTGTATAATAAAATTCCACATCTTATCAAAGATTCGTGGATGTTTTTGGGACATCTTACATCCAACATTTGGAGTAGTGATTTCATTTTTATTACCATTGACGTCATTAATTTGTTTTCATACATTCCCAAAGAGATCGGATTGGAATATTTTAGTAGTAGTTTGAGAAAATTTTCCGATATGGATTGGGATCGTATTTGTCTCATCACTGATATGATGGGGACTAGTGTTGGATCATAATTACATTCACTTTGAAATTGAATTCTTCAGGCAAACTAGGGGAGTAGCCATGGGAGCATATTGTGCTCCTGTTTTTGCTAACTTAGTTATGCTTGAGTGGGAAATGGAATTTTTGTTCAAATGTGAATACTATCAACACATTGTTTATTATACGAGATTTTTAGATGATTTGTTTTTGTTATGGAAAGGCCCTGTTGATAGATTCTTTCATTAATTACATCAATCATACAACTGATTTTTTAAAATTTACTCATAATATCAGTGCAAGTGGTATTGCATATTTGGATACGTATATCAGTCATAGTGATGGTGGGTTTGCATCGCGCATCCATAGAAAGGAGACCTTTTCTAATGACTATTTGGAATTTAGTAGTAATCATCCACAGTACGTATTTAAAAATGTTTTCAAGGGGCAGTGCATTAGGGCAGCCTGTATGTCATCGACCATAGAAGTTATGCACAAAGAACTTGATTTTATTAAATCTATGTTTACGGTTAGGGGGTATCCCGTTTCCTTATAGTGAGATGTTGTCAACTATGTAAGCAAGGAATGTGGTAAAAAATATATACCCTTACTTGGAAATTTAATGAGTAATACCATAAGCAATAATATCACAACACCAAATTCAGGCCACAGTAATTGAGTTTGTGTGTTGCTGTATTCGCCAGTGGTGCAATACATCAAAAACATTATTAAGGGACACTGGAATTTGATAACTGCAGATGAAGAAATAGCTGAGACATTAGGAACATATCCTTGTTTTGTATATAAAACTGGATCTATTATCAAGAAATTATTGGAAACTTTGACCAATACACATGACAAGTATAAGAAAATATCAGGAACCAAAAAATACGGATCATGTAAGCAATGTTATGCAGTTTATGAAGCCGATGAACTTAACTTGGACAATTTTAATAAGACTTATATAAAGTGCAGGGCAGGAAATTGTAACACCAAATATGTGGTATATATAGCAACATGTATGAAATGCTCTGCATTTTATATAGGAAAAACAGAGAGACAGTTTAAGCGGCGTATATACGATCATTTATATAGCATTAGGGTCAATGATAAAAACAATGCCTTATATCGACATGTACTTAAGAATGGGGATACACACCACTTTAAATTTGCCATCATTGATCATGTTGGTATACCATCTTTTGGAGGTAATATGAAGGCCCTATTAGCTATGAAGGAGAGCAGATGGCACATTTATACAGACACCACTAGGTTACCAGGTATCAACGATCATATTAGTATAAAACCATTTTTGATTATGGCATAATGCCATATATATTTTTTGATACCTAGATAGGAATTATTTATTTATTATATTATTATTATGCACTGGAGTTTGGTGTGTATTTTTTATTTTATTTTATTATATGCATTTTTTATTTTATTTTATTATATGCTTTTTATGTATTCATTGGTGCATATAGTTTATTGTCCATAAGTTATGATATTTTTAGCGAATGCATATATATTAATTTATATATTCCACTCTGGTTGAATATTTTGGTAGTTAGCTCTAGTGATTTTATGTAGTAAGTGAAGTATTAGATATGAGTACTGTTTATATTACAACAAGTACTGTCTATTTATATAACAACAAGTACCATCTTTTTAATTAATAAGAATTGTCTTCTTAATTAATAAGGACTGTGTTTTTAAAACTTTTGGCGCCTTCAAGTGCTTTTAAATGATTACAAAACATCCATACATTGTTCTGATGAAGTCTGCTTAGCCAGATGAAAGGGCTTAACCTGGAGGTCTCAATTTATATAATTTATATATTGGTGGATTTTTATACTCATTTTTATTTTTTGGTTATCTATTGATAGTAAACTCCTTGTCTTCTGTTCGAGCCGAGACGTTACTGTGGTGAGCTTTCGGTTACCAGGTTATTGGTGTTTTGGATTATTACATTCCAAAAAAACATATTTGTGTGTTTTTGGTTCCAACCACACTTTAATTAGGATGGTCATTGGTTTTGTAAGTTCTGAAGTTCTGTTTTTAACATTTTGAGAGTAGCTAGTCTAGTCATTTTAAAATGGCTCTTTCATTTGCTGCTGCATTGAATTAATTTCAGCAGTTGTGCTATTTTTTTGTTGCAGACACAGTAGGTTTTTACTGTAACTTAACCAGAGTTCTGATAGAAGTCTTCAAGTAACTGCAGGGCAGAATCTGTGCTGGTTTTGTTGTAGTTCGAGTACCTTTTTGAGGAGCTGAGTGCAGTGCAACAAAGCTGAAGTAGTCTCCAGCTACTTTGGACTTTGTGGAACCAACTTGTTTGTTATGGGACATTACTTCATGGAAATAATCCATTTGATTACCTCTCCCATTTTGTAATCTTTTTAAAATATTAAGGATTGTGATGCCCCACCACTGGCACAGTAATCAAGGAGCATCAGTCGTCACCACTAGCACCAGTGGGAGACGTACATTGGGAGGATAACCGGTACACACACAGTATTTCCAGATGCAGCTCTTTGCATCAAGTGCAATTTTGCTTAAGAGCACAGAGAGACCACAGTCAGTCTGGGGCTGGTTTCTCCCTCTTTCTCCAGAACCCCAAAAAGTCTTCCCACTAGCATAGCTGTAGAGTTGAGATCTCAGCTGAGTGGCCAAGCAAAGACCTCCAACACTCTCTCTGTCAAACCAGTGCTTCGTGTCCTTTCCCAAGTAGCTGATACACATTTTGAGGTTTGATTTATGCTCACACACACAAACATACACATCTGGGAAAGACTGACACAGGTTTACTAGCTGTGCTCCCTTTTGCCAGACTGTATGATAGTTATCACTGCCACCAACCAGCTGCATATCAGCTACATTAAGGCCCTTAACAAAAGGGTGTCCAATCTTACTGTGTAATGTTCCTATTAATGCAAATGGTAGTTTGACCAAGAGCAAGGCTATCAGGAGTGGCCCACTGTATCACCAGATAAATATGCGTATACTCTCAGAATATATTAAGACAGATTAGTCACAGTGAAAGGTTTAAATATAAGTAATAAATAATAAAATTAGACAATACTAAATATATATTTACAGTAACATCAGAGTTCAAAATCACAGGAAATATTTAAAACAGCATTGCAGAGTAGTCTCAAAGAAAAATATCGAAGCTAAGCTTTGCTATATTCCTGACTATATCTAACAGAATTACTGTACCCTAATAACTTACTTAGAGCAGCAAGGCAGATGTGTGGTGAATGGATCTTGTCAGGTCCAAGACAGAATATAAAATGTAGTCTCTCTCTCTCTCTCAGAGACTTCTTAAATTAATACCTCAAATATTACTGCTGGGATAGCTTGCAGAATGACATCATTTCTTGTCATCTGACTCTATCCTAGGTAAACCCCCCCACTTCTGAAAGCTAGCAGTATTTAACATCTACCTGTGAAAATACATATACAAGAGCTTGTGTATCCTGCTTGGTAAGATCCGACCATAAAGTGATCACTTTTGAAGTCACCATCTTCCCTGCCCCCCCCCCCCCGTGCCAGGGTCAAATAAAAAAAAAATGTTTCCCAAACTGACTACAGTCTCCTCAGAGCAGGTATAAGCAGCTTCACAGCCACCATCCCTTCAGTTGGAACTAGAACCGATGTCCAAGCCTACACCAAAAAAACGATATGAGCACCTACATAGCTGTATGGACTCAGCAATACCTGACAGGACCAAATCATCTTCCTCAAGGAAGAGTAAACCTGTCTAGTGGACAGTAGCAATAAACAAACTCTCTAATAAAAGGAAAAAAATGCTGTACAGGACCAAGAAGGAGCAGGTGCCAAGTTGGGAGCAATCTCTCCTTTGTCTGAATAATCAAATAAGGTCACTGGTGAAATCTTCTAATGTTAACTTCGAGTCCAAATTGGCCACATCCACTAAGGACAGTCACAAGGCTTTCTTCACATATGTCCACAATCTCAAATGTACACCCAAATCTGCTCTGAACTGGTGGTCAGTAACACCACATACACAAACGCCATAGATATAGCCAACCTGCTGGCTGTTCAGTGAAAACTTCACCCACTCCAGCCCCCATTCAGTAAACCAGGATATCCCCAGCACCTGCCCCCCTCCACACTTCACCAGGGAGCAGGTCCTTAATGCCCTCTTAAAGGCAAAAAAAATACAGTCTCCGTGGGACCCAATAACATACCTGGCTGTATCCTACATGAGCTCGGGCATGAGCTCTCGGCTCCATTAGGCACCCTATTCACCCAAAGCCTGAGCACAGGCTTCCTTCCAGCTGAATGGAGGACAGCCATTGTCATCCCTCTACACAAAGGTAGTGTGTCCACTGACCCAGGCAGTTATAGACCCATCAGCCTAACTAGCCTGATCTGCAAGGTCATGGAACGTATTATCATTGGACCTTATAAACAAGGACATTGGCAACCTTCAAACGCTTGACCCCACACAGTTTGGTTTTGTCAAAGGGAGATCATGCCTGTTAAACTTGGTCGACTTCTTCAAAATGGTCACTAAAGCCATGGATGAGTGGAAGACTGTGCACACTGCCTACCTTGACTTAGCCAAAGCCTTTGACACTATTCCCCACTCCGGCATAATAGATGAACTCTTCCAGCTAGGCATCAGTCTATATTTTACCAAATGGGTAGCTAACTGGCTCACTGATAGAACCCACTCAGTCAAAGTAGGGGAAGCCATCTGTAGTAGTAGACCCGTAGCGAGCAGTGTACCCCAAGGATCAGTCTTGGGTCCTCTACTGTGGGATATACTTTTCTGTGGTGCAAGCCAAAACCAGTGGTCTGTGGCTGACCAAGTTTGCAGATGACTGCAAGTTGGCCGCTGCCTTATATTTTCCTAGTGATGTGAACATTCTCCAAGAGGGCCTTACCTTAACTAATGACTGGTGCCAGAAGCATGACCTCAAACTGAATGCCAAGAAATGCATCATTATCCCCTTTGGGGAAAATGGCATCCCCACTAATTATCACACTAATAACAACATACTAAACATGCAATCGGTCGTGAGGGACTTGGGCACCCAGTTTGATAGCTACCTGACCTTTGACCACCATGTTGCTTCTGTTGTATGGAAGGCTTTCTACACAGTCCACCTCATAAGTAAGGGTATTTCATCCAGGAACAAGGAGGTCATAACATCCCTGTACTCCTCTATCAGACCCATTACCAAGCACAGTGCCCCCTTCGGCATGTACCTTGCCAAGCACATGCAGCAGTTAGAGAAATCACAGAGGTTCCTGACCAGGAAAATCCAAGGTCTCAAACACCTGTCCTATACAGAAAGGCTAAAATCCCTCTCCCTCTACTCAGTCTCATACAGACTGCTCAAAGGTGACCTGTGTCTGGCTTACAAGACCATCTCAGACCCAGGCTTGATGGAGTTGCTGCGTATCTGTAACTCCACTCACGCAACCTGCACGCAAGGCCTTAACCTGGTCTGACATTAATAGAACTTGTTGGCAGAATAGATTTGTGTCCTAAAGACTCCCCCATCTGTGGAATAGACTCCCTGTCCATATCCAGCAGAGTACCTCTCTAGCCCTCTTTAAGAGTAACCTGGATGACTGTTTGGGAAACAGGAAATACACACATGGGATCCCACCTGTGTCCCTGCTGGACAGGGGAAACAGGTGCTGACTTTGAGGAAACATGGGAGAAATTCTTGGCTAGGCTTATAAGGGCCTCCGGGCCACTTGTCAAGTATCATCCTATGAACCTATAGAAAAACTAAAACTAAGCTATTTATTATGGTCAATAAGCCAGATAAACTGTTAGGTTTTGAAAAATGCACTTCCTGTGGGCACAAGATAGTGTTGTCTGATGCCCAAAGGGAGTGTTTTTATTGTCTAGGCCCAGCTCACCTAGACATTACTTGCAGTATTTGTGAAGGGGTTTCATCCACATGCACTGGTGGATCATAAAAACAATCTGGTTTTAAAAGGCTTGCTTCCTTCTCCAGTCTCTTCTTTACCCTCCACTTCAGGAGCTGAAACTCCCACTAAATAACACAAAGAGGCTCAGGAGCACAGAAACCATTCCTCAAACAGATCCTCCTATTTGACCTCAGAGTAAATAAGAAGGGCTCTGAAAACCTCTGATCTGAAGCCTACAGAGCCGACAGTTCCAAGCTCTTCTGTTCCATCCCATGCTCCACTTACTTCTTTGGAGCCGGGCATTTTGGCACAGAGATCTTCTTCCCGAGATCTCACCCAAAAGAGTGTCCAGAGCACCATTATCCTCCTCCTCCATCAGGTCCTCTCGAAGTTTGTCTGAGAATGATGTGGATAGATTGATGAGGCAATTTCTCAAGACACAGACCCAGATTGGGGTTTTGCCAGCTCCATCCCCCACTGGATCTGTGAGTAGACATTCACTCTTTTGTCCTGTAGCTCCTTCTCTAATCTGATCCTCTGCTTTGGAGTTGTTTGATCCAATGGTCCTGAGAACCGAGATATTGGAAACTGGTAGGAGTTATAACTTTATCTCCAGCCATTTCCTTGACACATTCGGCTCTGACCCTGTCTCCGAGCTGAAGTCTCAATGTTGAGTCTGAAGTTTTCAGAGCAGTCTCTTCCTCTTGGAGCCTCAGTGTTCAACACCTATGCTTTGACTCCCCCTTTGGAGTGGAGGGGTTCTAGGGCTCAAGAGAGGTCTAATCCGATAACTTTGGCTCCAGAGGGATGGATCTTGGGGTCTTGGAGTCCTGCCTTCGAGGTCATGGAGAGGGTTCTCTCCCATCCCAGGAGCATCCCAGTTTCATCCCAGGAGCATCCCAGTCCTCACATCATCGGAACCACTTCCCACTTCCATGCAGTTTGTAACTGAAGCCTCACTCCTACCACTGGGACAGCCAGTCCAAGGAAGACTCCAGTCTGCTCCACCTGTGGAACTCCAGATCTCTTCCAGTACCTCCCTGGAGCATCCCACTGAAGGAGGTCCCCTGGAAGAGAAAGTGAAAAAGGAGATACCTGGATTCTCCCCAGGAATCACAACAGACACTGATTTCAAGGAAGGGGTCCCCAAGATTGCCACCTGATGATGTCTCCTTTGCAGACATCTTAGAGATGCTCCATCAGAAAGGTGGTTGGTTTGCCAAAAACCTGACCCCTGAGGAAACAGTGTTTTTGGAGGCTTCTGGGTCCAGCCCATCTACATCTTGGGTGCCCCCCCCCCCCCACACACACACACAGATGCTATTAGAGATTATAGATGTTATTGTTATAGTATCTACCAGGACATGGAAGGAACCGGACACTGTAGAGCCCATTCCCAAACAGGTGGATAAGATACACAGTGCCCCCAGAGACAGATCTCATTGGACCAGAGGGATTCCCATAGATGCCATGGTTGTTGCAGCAGCCACCAAAAAGGAGCTGGCTCAGGAAAGCTCCACTGTCCATCCTCCTAACAGGGAGTCTAGGGCTTTGGACAGGTTTGGCAAAAGAGTTTGATTCAACCACCTTTGCGTAGCTACCAAAAGAGTTGTTTTCCATGACAGAAATTTAAAATCTACTTTGGCTGCAGGTTCAAAGGAAGTAAGAACTAATGCCTGTAAAATCATAGTTCGATCCCAAGGAGGAGTTGGATCTACTTTGTCCCACAAAGGAAAGCTTTGCATAATTTTGATGAACATAGAGATGAAGAATCTCCTCCAACATGAAAATTTGAAATGGCTGGTAGTTGAACTTTTACAGTGGAATAGCTAGCTCTATCTTAGAAAAAGGAAGCCAGAAAATCCAACACTGCTGGAGTAGGAGCCCTAAAAGGAACTATTTGCTTCTGTTGAGTCCATATGGAGAATCTGTTCCATTTAATCTTGTAGGTTTTCATGGTAGATGCTTTTTGGGAAGAAATCAGAATATTTTGGACTGGGATGAAAGCCTGGAATGTCTAGCCATCTTCGGAATTGGAGAAACCATGTGGTCAGTTTGAGGCTTTGAAGATCCGGATGAGTTTTCTTTCTTTCTCAACTTCCCAACCCTCCTTCCCCCTGTCCATGACCATGAGAGACCTGATGAATATTTTTATAGGAACCACAATTCCTGTTTGAGCTCCTGAACTTTGTTTTATCTCTTTACAGTAAAATTATATCTACAATTTGTAATATGTTTGCTGCAAAATTGATCTGAGATAATTTGGGGGAATGCGGTATTATGGATAAGAGAGGAGGAGCTTGAGCTTTGAATCCTAAGTTTGTAAAGCAATTGCAACCGAGGGTTGGATCCAAAACTCACAGGTTGAGGAAGAATGAAAATGGACAACACAGACGTAACGTTATGGTAAGTACATAACTTATTTTTTTTGTCATACTTTGAGGTATCAAAAAAGAAGAAAACTGGTAGGCAGAGAGATGTTAAACAAAGTCCATTTAATAAAACACAGATAATAAACTAGGAATAAAACTTTAAAAAACAAGGATGAGCACTTTCATACCTTCTAGGTACTTCATCAGATCCAGCTAAAGCACATATAACGAGCAGCATTTATAATTCAGTGTCTTAGGTCACGTGACCTCATTACAGGCTTAATTGGAATAACATCATTTAATCCCTTCCCATCAGTAGCTCGGAGTATATGCATCCATTTGATTTCAACACATTCTGTTTTCGTCCTTACATTGCCTCCTCTAGGTCCTGGCGCATAAATCTCTAGAACCATGAATTTAAGCTAGTGATTGCATCCTACAGCTTTTACATGTTTTGACAACAGATTCCTCATCACTTCTATTTATATTATAGAGATGCTGTCTGATCCTGTCTGTTAAGGACCGGTTGGTTTTGTCAACAGAGAAACATACTCTGTGTGTGGAGAGGTGGACTGTCTGTCTATAGAAAACCTAATATGTATTCTCTGAATTGAATAATTTTAAGGGGTTCATTTTACAGTTTGTACAGTATTTTCTCATTTCTGGATGTAATGGTAAGATCAATAATGTTGTGTGAATACAAAGGACAGAAAATAGCCTGTTGAATAGATGATTATGTTGAGAGATTATTTTGAGGCTCCCAGTTTGTCACATATTCAACTCAGTCTTACTTTTCGAAGACTCTGGTTCTATCTGTGAGATAGTTAGAAGACATTGGAAGGTTTCCTTCTGCTTAAGAAGATGCTGTGTTATAAATTTGGCATCCACACACAGTGTTTAATGTCAAACTTTATGCTGATTGTGGTAGCCAAAATGTGGTTTATTGTGCCTCTTGTGAGATTTGCAAATGTTTTATGTCAAAACCAAGAGACAGGATCAGAGAGCATCTCTAGTGATTGTCAAAACATGTAAAAGCTGCAGGACACAATCACTGGTTTAAATTCATGGTTCTAGAGATTTATGTGCCAGGACAAGGACACAGGGGTTAAATGATGTTATTCCAATTAAGCCAGTATTGAGGTCATGTGACCTAAGATGCTAAATTATAAATGCTGCTTATTATATGTGTTTTAGTTGGATCTGATGACATACCTAGAAGGTATGAAAGTGCTCATCTTTGTTTTTTAAAGTTTTATTCTGTGTTTATCATCTGTGTTTTATTAAACTGACTTTGTTTTACGTCTCTCTGCCTACCAGCTTTCTTCTTTTTTGATACATTTTTGCCTTTTCACTGGTTGCTCTTTTTGTTTTGGAATACTTTCAGATGTATTGAATCTCTTAACAATGTGAATTCTTTGACATCATTTTTCCTGTAGTGAATGTTTCCTTTTTCTCACAGTTGTGACCATCTTCCATGCAATTGCTGCCTTCCTTATAGTTTTGACTGTTTTCTTTGTACATCATTCCATAATCAACCAGTTTAGATTACTGGTTTGCATTGCTTACTGTGTTGGTGTAATTACCTCTAAAGGGCAGTATTGCATCAGCTAAGTACCAGAATCGAGATTTAGGAAATTGTTACCTATTTCAAAACACTAGGGCATAAGTCAAATTCAAAAACTGTTATTTCCAAATGCCATGTAATGGAATATAGAAGTTTTTTTTTTCTTTAAAGAGTTATTCTTTGCAAACTGGTGATGCATTCCAAAATGTATAGTAAAGTACCATGTGGTAAAAAACATTTTCTTGCGTAGATAATTTTGTTTTAAGAACATTATCAAGTTATGCAAGTCTGGAACTTATCCTGACTGTAAACTGTAGCCAGTGATTCTTTTCAGCTTTTTCTAATGTGTTATTTCCTCAGACACATGTCCTAACTTGTACTTTACAATGCAGCTGCCTCCTCAGTGTCTTCTTTTAGATAGAATCTGAATGTTGGGCATTCCAGCCTAGTAAATTCTAATAAAAAAAAAAAAAAGCCCAGCCATGAGCCTCGCCTGCAACTTAAACACATTCATATATGTTCATAGGTGTGTACTAGGCTAATGGCCCTGGAACCTTTACAAGCCTAGCCCATAGAAGTGCCCTGGCATCGTGCCACCTGATGTTAGTTCCCAGTGCCTCTATCAAATAGAGCCACTGGAGTGATCCCTGGGGTGAACTTTCTATTTCCCATCCACTCATCAAGATCTCTCTTGAAGAGGGCCAGTGAGGTGCTCTGATTGACATGTATGGGAAGTCTATTCCAGAGCAGGGGCAGTCTCTGGGTTATGAACCTGTCCCTCCAGCATGTTCTGTTGATTGTGGTAATGAGGTTGAGGTCTCTGGAGCGTGTGGTGCAGAAGGACTGGGATTTCTTTAGATGTAGCATATCTAACAGAGCTGGGTCAGACATGCCTTTGTAAGTCAAGCAGAGATTACCTCTTGGTAGACTATATGAGACAGAAAGTAGCTGGAGTTTTTTTTGAGTTTGTCCATGTAGGACATGTGTTTAAGGCCTAGGATCCTCTTTGTAAGGTACTTTTGTGGCCTTTCCAGCTGTTTCATGCGTCTAGTGAGGTACATGCAAAATGGGGCTTTATACTCGATGATTGGCCTAATGAGGTAAGAGTAGCAAGAGATGATGACCTCTTTCTTCCTGGATGCAAAACCCTTGGTAATGAGATGTGCCACATAGAAGGACTTTCTGACCGCAGTGGCAATGTGGTGGTCGAAGGAGAGGTTGCTGTCAACCTCTGTCCCCAGATCTCATATAAAACCTTCAGTGTTCAGTGGGCTCCCATCGATGTAGTAATTAGTGGGAACAGAGTTTTTTTCCAAAGGGGATGACGACGCATTTTTTGACATTAAGGTTAAGGCCATGGTTTTGACACCGGTCATTGGTCTCAGTGAGGCCTTTCTGTACGATGTCTACATCATTTGGGGAGTTAATAATGGCTCTCAGCTTGCAGTTGTCTGCGAACCTGGTCAGCCAGAGTCCCTCCGTGTTGGCCTGTACTTCTGAGAAGTAGATGCCAAACAGAGAGGACCCAGGACAGAGTCCAGTGCAACTCCACTCGTGACTGGTCAGCAGTCTGACTTGGAGTCTGCTACTTTCACACTGTGGGTCCTTTGAGCCAGTTTGCAACCCCTCTAGTTGATATAGGGGTTGATGCCTTGTTTGGTGAGTTTATCAATAATTCCTGCGTGGGAAATGGTATCAGAGGCCTTGGCCAGATAAGGGTAGGCTGTATGAACTGCCTTGCCTTCATCCACAGCTCTGGTGACTGACTCAAAGAAGTCAACCAGGTTGAGCAGGGATGATCTACCTTTCACAAAACCAGACTGCGTGGGATCTAGAGTTTGGAGATTCCCTATATCCTTGTTAATTAGATCCATGATGATGTGCTCCATAGCCTTACATATCAGACTTGTCAGGCTAATGCAGCGATAATTATCAAGGTCTGTAGTCGCTCCCCCTTTATGGAGAGGGGTGACTGTAACAGTGCGCCATTCAGTAGGGTCAAAGCCTGAGGTGAGGCTGTGATTGAGCAGGGCACACAGATGTGGTGCCAGTTCACTTTGTAGTTCATGTAGAACACATCCAGGGATATTGTCAGTTCCCATGGAAGCTGTATTCTTGGCCTTGGACAATGCAGCTTTAACCTGTGCTGCAGTAATGCTGGGTGCCTGGCATTCCTCTGGTATTATGATTGGTCCTTTAGTGGGGGAGAGAGGGGTAAAATTGGCACTGAAACTGTCAGATAGTATGTTGGCAATATCTGCTGGCTTAATATAGGAGATACCAATGTGCAGTATCTGAGAGCAAACCGGGGTATTGCTGTGGAGATTCTTGATAAAAGTATAGAAAGCTTTGTGATTGTTTTTAGTGTCTGCTGCAATTCTGCCTTCATAGCTGGCTTTAGAGGTTGTGATGAGGGATCAAAACTTTTTATTGAGGCTAATAAGGGAGTTTTTCCAGTCTTGGGACTTCACCTTTTTCTGCAACAGTTTTTTTCTTCTGTTGTAGAGTTTATTAATGGCAGGGGACCACCAGATTGGCTTTCTTTTTTTGGGAAGAGAGCGTCTTGGTTCTGTTGGGTAGGGCTATTTCCATGCATTTATTTACGTGTTCGTACAGTGCATTGGTGTATGATTCAGCCGTCATGCATCTATTTTCCATTGACATGGGTGCCGTGAAGTTAGCCACCGCTGTTTTTAGGAGCCCAAAGTCTGCTTTGGAGAAGTTTTTCATGGTGGTTACCTTTGCAGGGGGCATGGGTGAGATGTGGATTTCCATGGTGATTCGTTTGTGGTCGGATCTAACAAGGGAGGAATTGACTATTGGTGTAGAACAACAATTGCTCATGTTAGTAATAACCAGGTCACAGAAGTTGCTTCCTCTAGTGGGGGTAAGAATGAACTGGTCCAGGGCATTGGAATTGATGAATTCCAGGAAGCATTGGGCCAGTGTATTGGTGCATGAGTAGTTTTCCCAGTTGATGGAGGGTAGTTGAAGTCACCTAGTATGAGAGTATTGGGTTGGATCCTAATAGTTTCCAGGATGCTTAAGAACTGGGAGTGAGAGTCTTGGGACATGGTTGGGGACCTATAGCAGGCTACAACCTGAATCACCATCTTACCCAATGTTAGTTGTACCTGAAGTATCTCAGATACATTATGCTGAGGTGCTAGTCTGGAGGTGTGCATATCCTTTATGAATATGGAGACATCACTGCCTTTGGAGCTTCAGTCCATGTTCTGGGGCCAAAAGGTGTGGAGCGAGTTTTGGCCTAGTAGTGGAGGGGTGCTTTCTGCTGCTCTAAATCAGGTCTCTGTTACAGCACAAATGTCGATGTTCTCCATTTTGAGGAGTGCTTCGAGCAAGTGCATCTTGAGATTTAGACATCTAGCATTGAGCAGCCTTTTCTTAAGTTTAATAGCTATCATGTCATAGGTTCATGGATTAGTACTAGGCTAACTGCCCTTGCGAGCCATTTTAAGCCTAGCCAGTTATCCCTTGTGAGACTCCAACCCTGCACCTTGTGTTTATAAGGCAAACACCTTAACCATTAGGCTACCCTCCCAACAATACTCTCCTACTGGCAGTTGTAGGGGAGTATTGTTATTTTTCATCCTAAAGAAGATTACCATGTCATAGATAGCTGTAGAACACCCCTGTGTCCCCTTCTGAGCATGGTAGCTGTCTTAATATTTAGCTGGAATCCCCATTAAACTGAATACATTTCTATTGGTCGACTTCAGCTATCCATTATTAAATTGTCTGACCCCTGCATTGCCAGTGGTCAAACATGCCCAATATTTTCTTGACATTATAAATGCTAATTCTCTTGTATTAATAATTAACCATCCTATATGGAGCCGCATTGCTTTTGATCTTGTCCTCACAAGTATGGTCACTTATTACATACCACTGTATATATAATTTTTCTTTGTTAAAACAGTTCATAAGTCAGTTACCTTTTCCTTAAAAACTGTTGATGTTCTTCGTCTCACATTGCTGCAGTCATAATCTGTGGGTAGTCCGCTGTCCTCGGTCGGCCCGAATACCAAAGTGTTAGGCTGGCGTCGGTCATAGTCGCTCCGATCTGACGTCAGTACGCAGTGGTACTAAAGCGCATGACCGACGCCATATCCTCAGTCTTTCTTGCCGCATGGTCCGAAGCAGACGCAGCGTTTGCAAGTGCCGTTCGGCATCCTGAAATTTTCGTATTCTGAGTTTCAGACCGAAGACCAAGTTGGGCTAAGTACCCCGTTAGGGAATATTTTTGTCTTTTCTTGCCTCAGTTAAACCGGATGTCAGAAAAGTTAATAATTGTATTTCTTGTGGGAAACAGATACCTCATAGGGACTACCACTCTCTGTATTCCTTGCTTGGGGCCTGAGCACGGCGTAGTCGGGTGTCGCTGGCGCTAGATTTAATAAGCGCACCATTAAACGCAGGTTAGATTATGCTAGACTTGTTTTTGGTACGGTGCAACTACAACATGCCGTCGGATCCTCCGACGCCCTACCGCTAAGAAGCGAAAAGATAAATCGTTAAAGTCTAAGCAGGATGAGTCCGCTATGACGCGGTTCTTTGGAAACTACGGTGGAATCAGTGGATCCAGCCGAGGTTTCAGCTGAGTCTCAGGGGGAGCCTTTAATATTACAGGAATTGGCCTCTCAGGAGTCAGGTCAGGCCGAGGGGGCCTCTCACGTTTCTGTAGTTCCTTCTTTACATAAGGTTGTTAGGCCTTCTACTTCTTTCACTAAAGCGCCTTCTAAAGCTAGGCCTGGTCTTTCTGGCACAGGCGTCAGCCCTAGTTCTGCAGGTTCTGTTCCTAAAAAACATATGCTAAAAATGGCAGAGGATTTGATTACTTTAATCAGAGGTTCTATGCCCCCTCCAGATAAGAGACCTAGGGTGGAGACAGAGGTGGAGGGTTTGGAGCATTCCTCAGATTACTCTTGAGTCTTCAGCTGAGGAGGATTTTCCTCCCTATTCTGATTCGGATGCAGAGGACTCCTGTCCTTCTGCTTCTCCTCCAGAGGATTTTTCTTTTTCTGAAGCCCTGCATTCCATGAGGGAGCATTTTAAGTGGGAAGGTCAGGATTTCTCCGATTCTCGTAAGAGGCTTAGGGAATTTTTGTTTTTACCACAGCATAGGCCCTTGGCCATTCCCCCTGTTTTGGATGTTGTTCAGGATGTTTTTTCTGAGGCTTCCCTTAATCCTGATTCTTTACCTCCGGCCCCTGTCAAGCCAGACAGATACTACAGAGTTCCAGAGGCTCATAAATATTTATATGAGTCCTAGAGCTGACCCAGAAACTATTAGCCAGGGACCTAAGGGTGTCAGGGCTTCTGTAGTTAAGAATCCAGTTCCTCTGGATAAAGATTCTAGAGCTTTGGATAGGTGGGGTAAAAAAGTGTATACCTCCTCCACACTAGCTATGAGGGCTTTGAATTGCCAGTTTCATATGCTGAAGTACCAGAATTTTCTGTTAAGTCAGTTGAAATCTAAGGTGGATGCTTTAGCTGAGGGTATAGAGTGTAAGGAATTGCAGGATTTAGTTCATGCCTCTGATCAGGTAGGTAAGCATTCCTTGCAGTGTGGCTTTGATGCTCTTCAGGCTTCTTCCAGGGTGGCGGCCACTGGTTCAGTTATTCGTAGGCACGCTGGCTTAAGGATCAGAATTTGTCAGAGCATGTTAAAGCTCGAATTTGGATGCTCCCCTCCAATCTGAAGTTCTTTTTGGTTCTCCTGTGGAGTCAGTTTTGAAGAAAATGGAAGACAAAGCTAAGTCCATGCAGACAGTTAAGGAATTTTTACAAGTGCAGCCCCCTAAGTTTAGCAGAAATTGGCCTGCAAAAGGATGGGCATATCCTTCTTCCGATTACCAGTCTAAGGGCAGATCTAGACGTGGTAGGGGCAGAGCTCATGCTCAGGGTTCTTTCAGACCTAGGATGTGGAGTTCTCCTGCACAATCTTCTGGTGAGGGCAGGGGTCAGCCTTTTCGTAAACAGACCCAATGACCTGTATCTCCAGCTGCCAGATTCCTCCTGTCTGGCAGCTCCTCTAGGAGGAAAGTTGGCACTCTTCAAGCAAAATTGGCATTTGGTCACCCAGGACAAATGGGTGTTGGACATTATAGATCGAGGCTACAAGTTTTATTTTCACACCTTGCCTCCTTTCAAAGGCATGCCGGATGTACCTCCTCAGCAAAAGCTGGAGGCTCACAAACAGATTTCTTTACTTTTAAAAAATGGGGCTATTCAGGTGGTACCTCCCAGAAGTAGGCCTAGGATTTTATTCTCGCCTGTTCCTTGTGCCAAAGAAGAACACTTGGAGGCCAATTCTGGATTTGTCTATTCTCAACACATACCTAGACATCCCAAAATTCAAGATGCTAACTTTACAGCAACTTCTGCCTCTGCTAGGCAAAGATCACTGGATGGTAACTCTGGATCTCAAAGAGGCTTATCTTCACATTCCTATCAGGCCCAGCTGCAGGAGGTTCCTGCGCTGGCTGGTACTTTTCATTATCAGTTCTCTGCATTGCCCTTTGGCTTATCTACTGCCCAGGGTGTTCAAAGGTCCTGGCTCCTGTGATAGCCTTCTTAAGACTAAGAGGAATACAAATTTATCCTTATTTGGACGATTGCCTGATTCTTGCTCAAGACAAAGTCACGTTACTTCAGCATCTACAGTATGTAATGGCAGTGTTAAGGTGCCTAGGGTATTCTGTGAACGAAACAAAGTCCAGTCTAGTACCCTCTCAGGACATGTGCTTTCTGGGTGTGAGACTGAATACAGCCTCTCAGATGGCTTTTCTGACCCCGGACAAACAAAGAAATCTTCCCCTATACTTTCAGAGATTATCCCTACTGTCCAGGCTGACTGCAAGGACAGTCCTTCAAGCCTTGGGGTTCATGGCATCTTGTATTCTGGTACTTCCCAATGCCAAACTATATATGAGGAAGCTACAATGGTATCTCAGAAGTGTATGGACTCAACACTGCCACGATTTGGACACTGTCATTCAGATAATACCTTGCATGCAAAGGGAATTTTTGTGGGCTCAGGAATGTCACCTAAACAAGGGACTGTCTGTGACCCAGTCAGATCCTAACGACAGATGCCTCGGACATGGCTTGGGGAGCACATTTCAATGGGAGATGGGTTCAAGACACGTGGCCTCCCAGACTACAGCATTTGCATATCAACATGAAGGAGATGTTAGCAGTCCAATTTGCTCTGATGGCTTTCAAGGATCTACTTCAACCGGACAGGTGTTGATTCAAACAGACAACACAACAGTCATGTGGTACATCAACAAGCAGGGGGGAACCCATTCGTACCCTCTTTGCAGACAAGCTATGGTTTTGTGGGAGACTGCTCTGAGTTTGCACCTCACTCTTCAAGGTTTCTGCCAGGAGCACAGAACTCCTTAGCAGATGTTTTGAGCAGGCAACTAGTGGATCCCCACGAGTGGAAATTGGATCCCCATGTATTTCAACAGTTGACAGTGGCTTGGGGAACTCCAGACATAGATCTGTTCGCATCCCCACAAAATTTCCAACTGCCAAAATTTTGCACAAAGATGTTTCACCCAGAAGCTTGGAAAGTGGATGCTCTATCTTTCAGTTGGAACAACCTTCACGTCTATGCCTTTCCTCCTCTGCCCCTCCTTCCCAAGGTGCTCTTGAAGGTCAGACAGGACAAGCCTTGCATGATCCTTATAGCTCCAGATTGGCCACGTCAGCACTGGTACCCTTTGCTGAGGAGTTTAGTTCGGGAGCCTCCTTGGCCTTTGCCACCAATTCCACACCTTTTGTCTCAGGCAAGCAATCATTTCCTCAATGTCAGGATACAGTCCCTGCATCTGACAGCCTGGCATATTCTGTTTTAGACCCTTGGGGGTCGCAGCTTCCTCAGCAAGTTTTAAATGTCATTTTGGAAGCCAGGCGGCCTAGTACAAGAAAAGTTTATGCTGATAAATGGAGAAGATTTTTTCTTTGGAGCACAGCAAAAAGCTTTGATGTTTCACGGCCTAATTTGAGCATTACACTACAGTACCTTACAGAATTATTAGACAAGGGTTTGTCTTTCTCCTCCGTGAAAGTTCATGCTGCAGCCATTTCTGCTCACTATGACTGTGACCCACCTTTATTTTCTCACCCTTTGTTTAAGCAATTTCTTAGAGGGGCAAAGAATATAAGACCCCCTACTCCTTCCTGGGATCTCAATTTTGTGTTGGAAAAGCTGACTTTACCTCCTTTTGAACCTGCTGCTACAGCTGAGTTGAAGTTTTTGTCTTGGAAGACTGCTTTTTTGTTGGCCATTACGTCTGCTAGGAGGGTATCTGAATTACAGGCTCTAATGGCAGTTGAACCCTTCCTAATATTTCATAAGGATAGGGTATCCACGCACTAACCCTACTTTTATGCCTAAAGTTGTTTCTGATGTGGCCTTGAACCAATCTATTCATTTGCCTACTTTTTATGCTGATCCCCAAAATAAAGGGGAAAAAATTTTGCACACTTTGGATATTCACAGGCAGTTACGTTATTATTTGAACAGAACTAAAGGGTTCAGGCAGTCTCAACAGTTATTCATTTCTTTTGCCTTGGGTTCACAAGGAAAACCTGTTTCAAAACAAACTATTTCTAAGTGGATTAGCCATTGTATTGCTTTTTGTTATTCTCATCATGGAAAGGAGGTTCGCTGGGATTAGACCTCATTCCACTAGGGCTACTGCCACTTCTACTGCTTTTTAAGGGAGTAGCTACTAAGGATATTTTGGAGGCAGCTACTTGGAGTTCAGTGCACACTTTTTCTAAACATTACCATCTCCCTCTTTATTCCAAATCTAGGGCTGGGTTTGCCACTGCAGTTTTACAGGGCATGTTAGCAGCTCTTAGTGCTTTTTGATTTGGCCAACCTCCCTTACCTTTGCTTTGGGATTCTACCCACAGGTTATGACTGCAGCAATGTGAGACGAAGAACATAGTACAGTTTTGTACCTACCATAAATGTAGATGTTCGAGGATCCACATTGCTGCAGTCCACCTCCTCCTTCCCTCTGTAGGTTAGGGTTGCTGTGTTGCTTTTGGGGTGATTATTTTTTCTGTAATTGGTAGTTGGGTATTTTCTATGTTTGGCTATGGCCTTTCCTTTTTAGGCCTTCTGACATCTGGGGCAAGAAAGACTGAGGATATGGCGTCGGTCATGCGCTTTAGTACCACTGCGCAGATCGGAGCGACTATGACCGACGCCAGCCTAACACTTTGGTATTCGGGCCGACCGAGGACAGCAGACTACCCACAGGTTATGATTGCAGCAATGTGGATCCTCGAACATCTACATTTATGGTAGGTACAAAACTGTACTGTACTTTCCCTGCAAATACCTCTGTGTTTAAAAACTTTTAAAAGCAAACCTTCTTCATTTACTTGATTACCTAAGTTAAATTCTGCTGTAATCCTCCTGTGATGGATTCCATTGCTAATGCTGCTGCCTCTGGCTTCTAATCCCACTCAGTTAGCTGTATTGATAAGGCAGTCTCTATCCACACCTAGTATAACGAGAAATTTAGAAACCTACCCCTGTGGTAGAATGACTGCATAAAAAATTAACTAACAAGAAAGAAATTACTTAACGCTTATTTATCTGACATGGCTTAGTGGTAAATCACATGTAAGCAAACTAATAAAGAGCTTAAAGGAACATTTAGGGTATTCAAAACTGAATACAAACTAAAAATAACTACTAAAACCAAAATAATTGCAAATTTCTATTTAACTATGTTGGAAAGCTAAGAACTAACCCCCAGCAATGTTCAGAGCAGATCAGCAATAATGCTACCCACTCTGACCCTAAGGAAATAACTAATATTGTAGCTGACAACATTTAGTACAAATTTTATTCCAACCACTGTTATAATTATTCCGCAAACCCAGGCAATCCCCTTCATGGCTATGGAATAAGTCCTCTCAGCCCACTCAAAAACTAAGAGTTTATTCTGAATTACAATATTAATTACATCTGTGAGAGGTGTAAGTATGTAATTAATCTGGAGGTTAACTTCTTATTTAAAAACTTGTCTTGTGAGCTTCATATGCCACCAGTAATCCTTCACTAATCATGCCAAAATGTCTTTTGCTTAGGTAGTCAAAAAAGTCAGTCCCAAAGTCTCCTAGAAATAAGAATATTAAATCTCAACAAAAATCTGGCCACTCATCTACTTCATACATACCTACCATACGGTGTCACTTTGGTCAAAAACACTCAAAATATACCACTCTGGACCATAGCAGCAACAGAAATGTTTTACTGATAGGTGCTCACTGCTGGACATGCTGATTTGTCACTCACATAGCTGGAGAAGGAGAATGTTAAAGTGAGTGCCAGGATTTCAGGCGTTGCAAGGGGCCCTAAGAACCTGTCTACTGACAAACATGGCTGTGAAATGGTAGTGAACTGTGTGGAAGTGAATGACTTGAGATGTAAAGCCCCGAAATACATGTAGAGAGGCATGCCAGAAATGCCCATGCATGTTACAAATGCAGGTAAGTCATCAGTCTTGAGTGGAATCCTACCTTCATCTTTCTCAAATGATACATACAGACAAAAAAAAAAAGAAAATAAATAAAAAAGTTAATTGGTTTTATTAATTGGTTAAATAGCTCCTTATTAAAGAACACCACCTTTGTCCCCTGATGACCACTAAGATTCCTCAGTGTTCTAAATGATCTCCCTACTGCAGAAGCTCCATTATTTTGGGTGACTTTACCTCTTAATAAACTGGGATATCCACACTTCAGTGTGGGATATGCACACATTTTCCTAGACTTAAACAAAACTCTCTTGAGCAGTTGGTAAACAAACCTGCTAGAAGACTGAGCATCCCTGACCATATTATTACAAATATGGTTGCCTCTTGCACAAATCCTGCACTGTCTCCTTCCCCAGTGAAGTCTGACCACAAACTTCTGATTCTTCTTCTTTAAACTTCCAAAAGTCCCTATAGCAAACATTACTGAACTTGGACTATAAATGCGCCGTCCTCAACCTACTTTATCAAAATTCACTTTTGACTGTACCACCCCTGATCTTAATTCTGCACCCATTAAGAAAAATGCATAGAACTAGCAGTCCCTGCCATAACCAGGTATCACAGGAAATTCACATGAACATGTCAGAAGTATTAAGAAAAAAAAAAAAGATAAAAGCACTATGTGGTAATCTAAAGGAGCCCATGGAAGTGGGCCCTTCTCTAAAGCTAAAGCCGATTATAAATCCTTCTTTAGCTCTGGTATAAAACTAAGAAATATTACTGTACATTAACTTAGTCAAAGTGACGCCTCATATTATAGCGCAGTAGACATTGCCAATATCCTTACAAACAGATTCAGTTCCACTTTAATTCATGGACGTTGTTCCAAAACCCTGAAGTACTTGAACAACTTACCTTCCTAATTATATCTAAAGAAGACCAAACAATACTGACGCCATTGGACCTTACATTATACAAGATTGCTTAACCTTGCAGGCCCACTCCATAAACTGTTTAACCTTCATTTAGATATTGGTTTCATCCCTGCTGAGTTGTGCACTGCAGTTATGTTGCTTGTCTGCAAGATTGCCCGTACAGCAGACCCAGGTAACTACAGACCCATCAGTCTTACAAGCCTCATCTGCAAAGCCATGAAACATACTATAACTGAAATCATAAATTATGATATGAGGTATCTTGTTTGACTTCACCCCCATCAGTTTGAATTTGTGAAGGTTAGGTCCCATCTTTTGAATCTAATAAACTTTTTCAGAAAGGTTACAGAGCTTGCAGAGGGTAGCCATGCAGTGCACACAATGTATCTTGACCTGGCCAAAGCCTTTGCCATCATTCCCCATGCTGGCATCTTACCGAACTTAAATGCATTAAAAATTGATCAATACATGGCAAAATGGTTAGCTGATAGGCTGAAAGATGCAACCCACCCAGTGTGAATTGCACAAGCTTCATCACAATGTGTCAAATTACCCAGTGGTGTCCTTCCAGGCTTAGTGCTGGGACAACCTCTTTTTGGCCTTTACTTCTCAGATTTCCAAGGAAAGAGCCAAAACCTTGGACTGCAAATTGGGGTTGTTGTTAAGTCATCCTCTGACACACAAATCTTCCGACATGAACTCTCCATGGTAAATTCTTGGTGTACTAAATGTGGGCTCAAACTAAATAGTAACAAGTGATGTATTGTGACTTTTGGTAGACAATCCCTCCCCCTCATCATATTGTATAGGCAGTACACCTCTTCAAAAAAAAATGTAGTCTGGGACTTAAGAACTTCTGTTGATAATTCCCTCTATATTGATCATTACATGGTAGTGGCTGCCAAAAAATCCTTTTATTTAGCACAGCTAATTGCAGAAGGAATATTTCCAAGATCTAAAGAGGTAATCACTCTGTTATACTCTGCATTGATCAGACTCAATTTATTGAGTACAGTGCCCCCTTTTGGAATGTATTTTACTAAACTTGTTGAACAGTCACAAAGACCCTAAAGTTTCCTAACTGAGCTATTGAGGCTGGAAGCTGTATCTTTGTATTCATTGTCTTAGAGGCTTTTGAGGGGAGGTCTCTCTCACTTACTGAGTCTTGGGACTCTTGTATCTGTGCAAGTCCATTGGGTCCACCAATACTAGAACCAAGAACCTAAATATTTGCCACCAAATGAAAAAACTCTGTGGAGGGGCAAGTTTATAAGTCAGCATCTCCCAAATCTCTGGTGTAAACTTCCTCTGCATGTTAAGCAGTATGACTCACCGTCTTCCTTTAAACATAACATAGATGACTAGATGGTAGTCACAGATACACTGTGTGACTGACTGATATGGCCCTCCTGAAGAAAGCAATTGCAGCTCGAGGGGAGGGTACTGGCAAGGCCTAAATGGTCATAAGACTGAATGGCCTTGGAATATCTATGAAATATTTGAAGAACACTTCTACCATAGGCCCTGATAACATACCAGGTTGTGTGATTATTATTAAATACGCCATATCTTAACCCATACTTAACCTCTTTTAATCCAGTCATTGGTTACATTCCACAAGTCTGGAGAATGGCTGTTATATTGCTGTTTACACAAGGGTGGCCCAACCATAGACCCTAGTAATTATAGACCTGTTAGTCTCAGTAGCTTCCTATGCAAATCTGTGGAACATTTTAGCTTTAATCTAGATGTTGAAAATATCTTAACCCTGGACCCTCATCAGTTGGGGTTTGCCAAAAGAAAATTAAAAGTTTGCCTCTATTAATTTCTTTTAAAAAAAAATACAGAAGCAATGAGTAGTGGTTATGCAGTACATAGACATTATGTGACCCAGGCCAGAGCCTTTTACACTTTTCCTCTTGCAGACATTATTGACAGACTTGTAAAGCTGAACATAAATCCTTATGTCGTGCAGTGAGTAACTAACTGGTTGTCTGCAGACTGTATGCAGTAAGAGTTTTGCGTGTGTGTCGTGCTAAAAGAATGTGGGATCTATTTTCAGCTATCGAATTAATATTACATCGAATGGCTGTACACTGATTATTACTCATTGAACTTTACTTTTTACAAACAGGCATACCTTTGAAAATAAATTCATCGCATGACCATAGTTGGCCAACATAAAGGAACTGCGACCTACTACCTACTTACCAGTAACTTAGCTGTAACAGAACCTGCCCTTTCCCCAGTTTAGTGTGACCTCAGAGTTGGTATATATAATTAGAGGGGTGTCCCCCCCACAACAAACGGTTTTGGTGAGCACTGGACAATACTTATATGGGGGACTTCACCCCCCTGATAATTATATATACCAACTGTGAGGTCACATTAAATTGGGGAAAGGGTGGGTTCTGTTACAGCTAAGTTATTAGCAAGTTAGTAGTAGGTTGCGGTTCCTTTATGTTGACCAACTATCGTCATTCAATGAATTTCTTTTCGAAGATATGCCTGTATATTAAAAGTAAAGTTTGATGAGTAACGTTCGAGGAACAGCCGTTCGAGGAAACATTAATTTGATGGCTGAACATAGACCCGGAATGTGTTTTGAGGTGAGAAAATGGTCTCCAAGTTTAGTAACTGCACCTCTCACATTGCTGGGAGGTAGCAGTAAAGTGTTTTCAGTTACTAAGAGGCAGTTGCTACACTCCCTCAAAAATATCCAGTGCTGTCATGCTAATTACAGAATGGGCAAAATCTGATTGAAATTCCATAAGGACAAGTGTATTTATTTAAAAAAAAGAAAAGAAAAGTTAAAAACTTATTCTTGGTGTAAGACAGAGAAGAATAATGGACTTGTTTATTCACTGCACTTGAGGCTTCATTTTAGTGATTTAAAGTTAGGAATGTTAGGCCTAGTGTGAGTAGACTGTTGCCTGGTCTCTTCAGTGCTGAAATTCACTGATCAAACCTCTGTGTGTGCTTGCTAGAACTGGCCAGTGTGGGCTGTTTTACTTGTTTACTGTTTTTTCTCTGCCTGTATAAAGTTACAAATGCTGGATGATTACACCATTGATTGCTGAGGCTTTTTGTTGAATCCAGATCTATCCACCTGTTGCACAGTACTCTATAGTGGTGTTTTGTACATTATCTTGCAATGCACAAGTACTACTGTTATATCTATCCATTATTTACAGTGTGTGCACTATTTCTGTTGTTTTTGCCACTGTATTTGACTGTTGAGCTGAATCTAGATTCATCCACAGCTAAATTGGTACTCCACATTTCTCTGTTGTGTTTTATCATGAAATTTGCCAGTGCTGCTTTTATATTTGTGCATTACTTGCAGAGGTTTCACATTCTTTGTCTATTTTAAAGTGCTTTAGCTTTTTGCTACTGTAATCAACTTTTGGATTTGTGCACTTCTGCTTGATTCTAAGTGTTGGCCTTTTGTTATACTGCATTGCTGTTTACTGCACTTTAGGCTTTGTTTTGCTGGTTTAAAGTTATAAATGTTAAGTCTGCTGTCTAGTGTGGATGGAGTGCAACGTGATCTCTTCTGTGCTGTGAATCACTAGAGAAAGCATAGACTGTGCGTGTTGTGATTTTGTGATTGACTGTAATATATATATATATATGTGTTTATACATACACACACAACCCAATATTTGTTTATATATATATATATATATATATATATATATATATGGATCCATATGACTACATCGACAAGTCATAACATCGACAGTCAGTACACCGACACGAAATCACCGACCGATTAAATAACCGAAATCCCACTTCACCGACATTTACAATTTCGACAACGAAGCAGTCACTAACTAAATGCCCCTAACCACTGCACAAAACTCCTACACGTACTAAACTGGGTCTACTTCAACACACTACACTACATAGCATACACACTAGCCCTGACCCAAACCCTAACCCTAAGGTCCGACACTATCGCACACTTCACCTACCTGCACCCTAACCCTAACTCACTTACCCACCCCTAGCCCAAGCTCCGACACTAACGCACACTTCACCTACCTGCACCCTAACCCTAACTCACTTACCCACCCCTAGCCCAAGCTCCGACACTAACGCACACTTCACCTACCTGCACCCTAACCCTAACTCACTTACCCACCCCTAGCCCAAGCTCCGACACTAACGCACACTTCACCTACCTGCACCCTAACCCTAACTCACTTACCCACCCCTAGCCCAAGCTCCGACACTAACGCACACTTCACCTACCTGACTGCTTTGTTGTCGAACTTGTGAATGTCGGTGAAGTGGGATTTCGGTTATTTAATCTGTCGGTGATTTCGTGTCTGTGTACTGAATGTCGATGTTATGACTTGTCGATGTAGTCATATGGACCCATATATATATATATATATATATATATATATATATATATATATATATATAGACATGAATATACATATGTATATACACGTGTGTGTGTGTGTGTGTGTGTGTGTGTGTGTATGTGTGTGTATATGTATTTTTTCTGATTTAGTTAAGTTGTTTAATGACACTGGTCTGATGGCTCTTAAGCGCCTTATTATTCATAACCAAGTCAGAATGGAGGCGATTAAACAAGATATAGAGCGCCTGCATTCCAACATCCTCAGACATCCGGATTTTAATAATGTAAGGCACCTGCTAGACAGTGTCTCTCCTAAGATAACAAGGCATGTAGCCACGCTTGTCCACAGAAAAAAGCAGAAACTACAGCGTGATTTACAACAATATTTGAACCACACAGCTTATAGGCTAAGCAATGAAAGATATCAAAGGACAAGCGAATATCATACGAGACCAGTCCAGCTACAACAAGTACAAGCAGCTATGTTCGCACCCCCCCCACCTCCAGGATTTCATAATGCTCAACACTTTGTGGTTAATGAGCAACCACCACCCCACCTTTGTTGCTGAATCCTCAGCACATCAGTTTCAATAACCCACCTGCTCCTCCCCCTGCCATTACACCTCCAGCTTTCGCACCTAACCTGATTGCAGAAGAAGAAAGGCAAAGGCCTTTTTTATTGCAGCAGCCACCGATCAACCTAGACATGGTGGCTACGCCAATCCCAGGTGTGAGAGAAGGAGTGAGGGGGAAGAGAGGGGGATGGAGAGGAAGAGGGAATGGAGTGAACAGATACAACTTTGGAGAACGGACTATGGTAACAAGGAGCACAGTGAGGGGAGGTTACTAAGCACAAGAGAACACTTTCTCTCCAATGCAGTTTTTAATTTAACTGATAGAAATGTATCTGAAGCTCACCTGCAACTACTCAATAAAGGGTTTACATTCATACCCTCGCAAAGGGCCAGAATCACTGACACCCTATTAGATCTAAGGTTATATTTAAGAAAACTAAACCTGAGAATGTTTTTTTCTGACAGAGATGACCCACAAGATAGCTCAACTTTCACTGACTCCAATGAAGCGCACAATAATACAGTAACAACAGACTTAATTACATCAAATGTAAGGAAAACCAGCTTGTTTAACCCAGTTTTAAACTCTACACTAGCCACTTTTCAAAATGTATGTGAATTTGATTTAAGGAATTTATTAAACCAACCCAGTACAGAGAAATGGTACAATATATCGAACAGTGAACAACTAGCTCTCACAGAACTTTGCCGAGACACCAGCCTAAGAATTATGAAGGCAGACAAAGGTACAGGCATTGTACTAATGGAAAACAAAGACTATGTTGCCAAAATTGAAAACATGTTAGTAGACAACGCTTTCTACAAAAAAGTATCCTTGAACGAAGTTAATAAACATTTTGCAACAATAGACAGATTACTGAAAACCTTAGAACGTGAAAAACACCTGTCTTTGGAAGACTACATGTTCATGTCAGTACATAACCCGTGTTTGGGGAAACTGTTTGGCATTCCCAAAATACATAAGGACACTGTGAATCCCCCATTCAGGCTTATCATTTCCAACAAACGGACAAAATCAGAAAACATTTCTGAATACTTGGACAGTATTTTCAACCCTTTGGTGCAAGCTACCAAGTTCTATATCAAAGACTCGTGGGTTTCTTAAATGAGCTACAAAAATGCTCACTTGACCTCTCTAAATGCATACTGGTAACATTGGACATCACAGCCCTGTATACTAACATCCCACATCTCGAAGGAATACAAGCATTAGAGCTTTTTCTCACCAAGTATGCCCGTCTTAGTGCTGACGTGGTAGAGACACTGATTTCCCTTACCACAGTTGTGTTAACCAACAATTTCTTTCATTTCAACAGCCAAATTTATCAACAAGTAAAAGGAGTTGCTATGGGGTCCAAAATGGCCCCAGCATTTGTGAATTTAGTTTTAAGCACATGGGAAATTGAAACACTGTCCTTTCTGGAACAATTCAACAAAGTACATCTTTATAGTCGCTTTATTGACGATATCTTTTTCTGTGGAAGGTCCCAAAAATGAACTTGATATTTTCATACAGAACCTCAATAACAGCCCACCTTATTTAGACTTTGTGATATCAGGATGCGGTGATAAAATCAACTTTTTGGATACTGAAATTACCATAGTAAACCCAGGATACACTCTCAACTCCAATGTGTATCGCAAAGACACTTACAGAAATAATTTTCTTGATTTTCGGAGCCAACATCCTTTGTTTATGAAACGGAACGTTTTAAAAGGGCAGTTCATAAGACTTTCAAGAATTATATCTGATGACCGTACCTTTTTACAAGAATGTAAATTCTTATCCCACATGTTCGAGAAGAGATACTACCCTGAAAAACTAATAAGTGAAGTTTTTACAGAAGTAGCAGAAAGAAGACACACATGGCATAAACCAATCTTACTGCATGGTTTCATCCCTAAACGCAATGATTACACAAATAATTCCACGGATAGGAACTGCAGTTACCCGCTCCCCATCAGTAGAGACATGAGAAACATAAGAGAAGTCTTGCAAAAAAACTGGAACATCATACGAGCAAATGCAGACCTCAAGAAAGTTCTGGGACAAAATCACACTTACTTATAAACGGACCACCACGCTCAAAATGTCTTTTGAAAAAGATAAACCTTTCTTTTATCCTCAGCCTGTACCAAACAGAGGTCCCAAAGGTATGTTCTCTTGTAATCATTGCATAGTTTGCAAACACATGTGGACTGGCAGCAGCTTCACTTTCGTGCACTGTGATCTAACAGTCAAATTTCACAACCACTTTGACTGTCATGCCATGTTCCTAGTGTACGCTGCTGCATGTAACTCCTGCCCAGCATTTTACGTGGGAAAAACTATCAGAAAATTATCTGATAGAGTGAAGGAACATTTATCTGCCATCAGACGAAAAGACGACAGTAATGCACTAGGTAAGCACAGTGCACTATGCACAAACTTCAACGGGTTTAAATTCATAGTACTGGAACAAGTTGGACAGTTTTTTGGAGACTGTGAAACTCTGTTAGAGTTAAAAGAACTGAGGTGGCAGTTACTTTTAAACTCTGACACTCATCCAGGACTTAATGACTCTCTGAACATTAAATGTGCTTTAAGATGGGCAAATTAACATGTACTGACTGTTTGTTTTGACTACACTAGTTCTTAAACAGTGATAGAACATAAGCAATGGTTCCACTACTATTACAGGGTCAGTCCTATGATTTTCCAGCTTCTAGTTTAATTGGAAATATAACTATCAGTTAAAAGTAAACACAATAACATTGTAAAAAAACAATGGTATTAAGTATTTGTTCAACTCACTCTTAGTTAGTTTCAAAAGTTGTTATAACACACACATCACAATGACTATTGGTAAGAATTGAAAACATTTTCCTTGGCCCTTGTATTAACATGAGGACATAATCATTGGTTTGAATTCTTCTTTTGTATTGTGAAAAGAAATCTTTGGCCATTGGCCACTAATCACATCATATGCAAATTAGGTATTCCTGTATACAGCATATTTATAGAGC